>NC_143255.1:7746875-8050156 GCF_984573655.1 Nuphar pumila | reverse complement strand
TTTGGATCATCATTCCTTTGCAGAGAAATTGAACCTAGAGAAGGCTGAGAGTTGGATCTAAGAGATTGAGAATGTGCCCGAGGTTCTCTGTGTGTCAGATGATAAAAGACCTTGTTCGAGCATTATCAGTTGATTGAGGATGTCACAAAGTGGTGGAGGACCACTAAGGAGATCCATTTTGCTAGAGTTGCCACAATTTTGTGAAAAGAGTTTCGATTAGCTTTTCTGGACATGTATTTCCTCGAGTTCGCCAGATATAAGAAGGCTTAGAAATTTTTGAAGTTGGAGCAAGGTAGTTCTATGTTGATGGAGTATTCAAGTAGGTTTCAACACCTAGAAAGGTACTTTCTGAATACCTTTCTCATAGAGAAGGCTCGAGTGCTGAAGTTTGCTCGAGGACTTTTTAATGGGCTTCACAGTAGGGTCCTTGAGGAATGACCTCAGACGCTGCTGAAGGCAATTGAAGTGGTAAACATTCTTGATGAGAATTGAAGGTCCTCTAAAAAGAGCTAGACTAGAGCCGATCTATTGCCATCGACATCAAGATCGAAGAATGATTCATAGAAGTCCTTTAAGAAGCATCCTCAAAAGAACCAAAAGCTAGCCCTGTGCCCCTCAATAACCGCAATAGCAAAGACAACCTGCTGGAGATGTCAGAAGTGTCATAGAGATCACAAGGGTCAGCCTTGTTCTCGTGAGACTGGGGCCTGTTTGTGATGCAGCCAGATGGGCCACTATATTAGATTTTGTCCACACAGGTTGGCTATGCCTCAACCTTTGCAGCAACAGCCGATGAACAATTCAGTATCAGCTAGCTCAGCAGTAGAAGAGGACCATGAGTCGAGTTTATGCAGCTACTGCAGATATAGACGACCCGAGTCACCAAGACATCGTATATGTCCCCCTTGGTCAAAGTGGGATGACGACTCCATGACATTGAAGAATGCACTCAAGATTCAAGAGTCGATACGCTTAGCTGATACCTCTCATTGTTAGTGTGAATTTAGAGGATGAATTTTTGTTTTAATGGGGTAGATTGTAATATTCGATATTTTTTAGAAATTTGTATAGTTTTACCTTGTTGTGTTGATTTTTTTGTTTTAGATAAGTTAGCCGAGGTTATGAAGCATATAGTCGACCACTGCTATGCAGGTTTTGATCTCTGCTACTTCACTAGGTGTTGGATAGACCCGAGGATCGACCCCTATTCCTGGGAGTTGACTCTTGGCAGTCCATAGTGTTGACCCTGTGTTATGAGGGTCAACCTCTGATTCTGAAGGGTTGACCCTTGAGAATAAAGAGTCAACTGTTGTTCATAAGAGTCAACCATTTTAGTATAGATTGACTTTTTGTTAAAAAAGAGTCAACTCTTATGAACAAAACAATATCTATTTTAGAAAAAGTCGGCCCTTTTTTAACAGAATGCGATTCTATTAAGGGAGAGTCGACCCTTGAGAGATGAGAGTCGACTATCCTCAACAAAAATAAACTCTATTTTATAAGGAGTCGCACTACAAGAAACCTGTGGATTAGCGACGATATAAATCCCTCGCTAATCTGCTGCTAAACAGCTTAGCGACGGATGTCTTCCATCACGATTTTTTTGATGCTAATTAGCGACGAAATATATCTGTCGCCCATTTCGTTGCTACATAGCGATGGACGGTATTTGTCGCTCGTTCTGTCGCTAAGTTGCGACGGAATAACGAATGTCAACATCCGTCGCAAGGTCATCGTTACTATACGGCGACATTGGTTTTGCGACGAAATTATAATCGTCGCTAATCCGTCGCTACATTCAACACTAATAGTACTTAGCGACGGATATATCTGTCGCAAACAAGGAAAAAAATTAAAAAAAATATTTGAAAATTAAATATCGAGAAAAAATTTCTCGTGATCCAATTTATATTTCCTGTATAATTTACATTTCTTGTGAATAAAAAATAAATTACACATCAAAATACATATAAAAGGAAACTAAAACAATTAATTGATCCACTTTAAAATTCGCAAGTTCTAATTATTTATAATTCAACATTTACATTTTTGAAACAAAAAGAAGATAGAACAAATTCAACACATGAATCTAATCATTGCCAAGATTTTGTGTGTCCTCTTGTTCATTGCCTTGATCTGTCCCTTCAGCTCCACTGCGCTGATTATCGCCAGCAACCTACGCAAGAAAAGAAAGGTCAGTATTGATAAACAAAATATATTGAAATAAATTATACTCTATTTGTGATTCTATCATCCTAATATGTATTCTAAGGCAGTAAAAAAATTGTATATGTGATTCTATCATGCTCATATGTGTTCTAAGGCAGTAAAAAAACTGTATATGTGATTCTATCATGCTCATATGTGTTCATAAGGCAGTAAAAAAAACTTATATGTGATTCAATAATGCTCATATGTGCTCTAAGGCAGTCGAAAAAATGTATATGTGATTCTACCATGCTCATATGTGTTCTAACGCAGTAAAAAAACTTTATATGTAAGTCAGTCATGCTCATGTGTTCTAAGGCAGTAAAAAAACTGTATATGTGATTTTATCATGCTCATATGTGTTCTTAAGGCAGTAAAAAAAACTTCTATGTGATTCAATCATGCTCATATGTACTCTAAGGCAGTAAAAAAAACTGTATATGTGATTCTATCATGCTCATATGTGCTCTAAGGCAGTCAAAAAACTTTATATGTGATTCTATCATTATCATATGTGTTCTAAGGCAGACAAAAAACTATATATGTGATTCTATCATGCTCATATGTGTTCAAAGGCAGTAAAAACACTGTATATGTGATTCTACCATGCTCATATGTGTTCTAAGGCAGTAAAAAAACTGTATATGTGATTCTATCGTGCTCATATGTATTCAAAGGCAGTAAAACTATTATACTGAAATATTATATAAAAGGTCAGTATTGATAAACAAAATATACTGAAATAAATTATATCTAATGCACCTAAGTTAAGGCAATTAAAGTTATATAAAATCTAACGACATGCAATATATCACATGAAACTTTCATACCTGAGAGGCACCTGCAATCGAAGTTCTCTTGTTCTGCAAAAAACTGTTTAACTCATCTCGGAGAACGTCGACAATTGTTTCATGGAAGTAGTCACACATTGTGTCCTTAACGATCTGGCGTACATCATCACCGAAAAAAATAGGGCACTTGGAGCTGATGTCGACGAGAGAAGTCTGTGAGCCGTAACTGGAGGAAGCAACGACTGGTGAGGTGTTCATATTACACCCAAACCCGAACACACGACCCTTTTCGGGTTCACCTGCTGCAGTCACCCATGCTGCAGGATCAAATGATGGATGCTGAGTAGAGTCATTGCCATATCGCTCTACCATCTGTTACTCATATGCCTCCTACAAAATAATGTTTATAGTATGTATTAATAATTAAGAATTACAATGTTTACGATAACTTGTATATCACAATGATTATTAATACAATAAATACATATCGTTGTCGTTCTTGCCTTCTCTAATACGAACTCTCCCGTGGTCTTACGTTTATGTGTTTCAACAAACACATCCTTGTATGGTACAATGCCTCATTTTTCTGTTTCATGTGAAGTGAAATGATAAAAGATTTAGTTAACAGGTTTGCAACAATACTTATAAAATTGACAATATATATATTGATGAGTTACCATTTTCTTCAGGTGGCTCCCAAAAGTTCTAGATCCACCTGTGTGTAGATGGGCTTCGGACATTTTTGCTCGATTTTGTGCAGCCTTCGCTAAGCGATTTCGAAATGCATCCTCCGCCCATTTGTCGCACATTCCCTCCAAATAATCCCTCCTGATAGTAATAGGGTCATGGCCCTTCCACTGTAGTGGATCATCTATTCTGCCATATGCTTTTTTTGTTGCAATCTTCATATTGTGCAATATGTCTGCAAATCGATTGACAACCACCTTCTGTCACACCTTCCTTACATCATGTTCCTCCATCGTAGTCGCGAAGCGATTCGAAGCCTATATATATTTTCAGAAAGTTAGTAGACAAGACTATAACAAAAAATTAAATATGAAATACATTAACTATGACAAACAACTGTATACCGTGAATGAGGACCACAATCTGTCTATCACCTCTTTTGGATACTCTTTCCATTGAGCGATCGGTCTTGGTAGATGTTGAGGAAGTGAATTTCTAATATCACGTACTACTTCTTGTGGCTCAAACCTCGTGCTGCACATGAATTGATATACAGTAAATATCAATATACAATATTTATAAGATATGTAATAAGTGAAAACGAAATACTTACGGTCGATTATCGATATACAATATTTGAATGAGTCTTCTTATGCCAGACTGAGAATACTCTGCATCTTGTGTTGGCTCCTGACTTGTATGATGAATAGGTGTAGGTGGGTCATGTACAGGCGAAACATCATCTATAAAAAAATACGTTAGAAATTCTCAGAATGCACATTTCAACTAATCAAACATCCAATTAGTTAAATGATATACCTATTAAAGGAGCCCGTAAAGATGAAGGTTGAGCCTGACTACTACTGGATGAACGATCACTGTAAGCTCCACGAACCATATTCTAACGAATAAAAAATGACATATAATACATTCAAATTGTTTCAAATAATTCACATCAATGCAATACATTTCAATACATTCAAATAATTCAACTACTAGTATTACAATACATTCAAATCATTGGAATACCTGCAAATCATTCACATCATTGTAATACATTATTGTGGGTCGGCCAATATGGTAGTTCCCAAAAAATAGATTTCTTTGTCTAATTGTGGTCCTTTCCAAATTCAAGGAAGGACGTCCGACTACGGGTATCTGTTAAGACATCTGAAAAGTTTCGCAATCTTATTAAAATCTCTATGCTAGACAATCTTGTGGGTGGACCTTCTATTTCAGTTGTGCCTGCTCGAAACGCATTTCTTTATCGTCGGAACGGATGGTCGCTGGGTAGAAATCGATGATGACATTCAAACCAGCAAGGCTTCCTTCCATGCGTCAATCTAAAAGTTTTTGTATCCTTCATGCAGTACGGACATGCCAACCTCCCATGTGTGCTCCAACCAGATAACATACCATATGCAGGGAAGTCACTGATTGTGTATAGAAGAACGACCTTCATATTGAAATTTTATTTTTTATGGGCATCATACGTAGTAACACCGTCATCCCACAATACTTTTAGTTCATCAATCAATGGCCTTAAATATACATCAAGATTTTGGCCAAGTAAGGTCGGACCAAGGATCAATAGAGACAAGAAAAGATTTGAACGCTTTATACACAAGCTTGGTGGAAGGTTGTATGGAGTTACAAATACTGGCCAACATGAGTATGAAGTTGATCTACCCCCAAATGGATTAAATCCATATGTACATAGACCGAGTCTAACATTTCTCACTTCCATTGCGAAGTTCTGATAAGTACGATCAAAGTGCTTCCAAGCTTCTGCATCAACAGGATGTGTGATCTTGTCTTCATCATGTCGAACTTTATTTCCATGTCATCTCATGTGTTTAGCTGTCTTTGAAGACATATACAATCGTTGCAATCTAAGAGTGATGGGAAAGTAGCGGAGCGACTTGTATGAAACTTCTTTTAATCTCGTGCTACCATTGCCTCTTGTCTTTGGCTTGAACCGAGGATGCCCACATGACGGGCATGATATGTTGTTTTTCCGATCCTTGAAATACAACATGCAGTGATTTGGACAAGCATCTATCTTTTTATACCCCATACCTAGAGCGTTGACCATAACCTTCGCACGATATAAATTTTGTGGCAATTTCTCATCTTTGGGCAACATACTCTTCACAATCATGCACAAACGATCAAAACATGAATGACTCAAATTATACTCGGACTTCAAATTCATTAGTTGAAGAACTGTAGACAAGATAGTGTGACTCTCACAACCGTTCCAAAGTGGCTCATCAGCATCTCTAAGTAAATCATAAAATATACTAACTGCATTGTTTGGTGATTCTTCATCTACTGCAGTTGTTACATCATTAAGACCCATAGCAGAACCCAGTTCTGTTCCTGCGGCATCAAATATCAAATCCATATATTGATTATCGTGCACAACATTCACCTGTGCATGAAAATTGTTTCTAAATTCTTAACCATGAAATGTCTAATTCTGATAATCACTCACAAAATCCTTCATGTATAGGTGATGTCTAACACCATGAGGTTCTATAAATCGATTGTTCTTACAAATCTTGCAGGGACACCTAATCTGACCAGTAGGATCCACGGTACTGACACTTGCCATTGTAAATTCAATAAAACTTTCAACATCATCCATATATTCATGCAATAACTCATTATCAACTATCCTACGGTACATCCATTCACGGTTTGCAGTCATTTTGTCGTATGATGTTACGAATAGTATCCTAACCAGTTAAAAGAGAATCATCAGTATGATGAAGAAAATATCAAATTTCTCATGCAATATATGAGGTCATACAATCACAAGAATTATGATGCGTGCATTGATAACTTAATATTTTTATGTGCAAACTATTCATAACACGATACATTCATTTGAAACATGCTTTAATTATACAATTTCACATGTAAGTCATAATCAAATTGAAAGTAACTACATGCAAGCATGGATACAATCACATCAAACATTGCAATACGTCGAAAACATTCATATGAAAAAAATATCAAACATGTACCTGCAGCAAACGCACTCCAATATCCCGCTAACTACTACCATGCCTTGTAAAACCCGCAAAATTTCGATAATTATCAAACTAAGTAAAGGATAAAATCCTTTGAAATAAATACGATAAAATGATATAGAGTCGATCCAAATGGATCTTGAAATCCAAACTGGATCAAATGGACCCAATATTTGGATTTGGATACGATGTATGGATTCGGATCCTGGATGGATCCGAAATCCAATTAGAATCCAATTGAATCTTAATGGATCCAAATTTTGTCAAATTGCAATCAAGATCCAAAAATAGTTAAATCGCAATCAGTTCCAAAAATGCAGTAAGTACGAATTTGGAACACCCAAGAGAACGATGTCATAATTGAACGAGAGGACCATGAAAAAAAAAAACCATACTTAAAGGTTAATGAGTCAAGAGGCAAGACATGAAGGGACATTTTAGGTTCGAGACCCCTGTCCACGGTAAAAGCGTAAGAAAAACGTTTATGATTTAGACGGAGCATCATAAGTGGATAAGAGAAACTAAGTTGCAGGAAAGAACATCTAAAGAGGAGTTGGTGCATTGGTTAGGACAATGGGCTTACAGAGTGGAGGTTACAGGTTCAAATCTCCTAGGTAACATAACGCTTTTTATGTAGAAAACGTTTTTGGTTGGTAATATAGTTCAGCCACAACGAGATTAAATACATTAATGTTGCAAGTTATTGCAACGAAAAACATCATGGTACACTAGTGGGAAACATTTGCCCTTATGGTGGAGACCTGAGTTCGATCCCCTCTGTGCACCAAGAAAGAGGGTTATTTTTATAAAAATAAAATATATTTTTATATTTTTGGAATTTGAAATTAGAGAGGACGTTAACCATTCCCATTTAAGACGGTTTTAAATGTGGAATGGGGTGGCACACGAAGTGGACTGGGCGTTTTTCCCAAAGGGGAAAGCCCCAACCAAATTTAATAAGATTTTTAATCAATAATGAACTTGGGAGGGGGGAAAGAACGTTTGGGAAAATCCTTTAATGAGGAAGGTGAAGAGGCAGCATCAAGAAGGGAAGATGGCCTGCCGTTTTGGGCAGGCTGTAATAAAAACAAAGAAAAAAAAAACGGAAGTCTTGGGAGGGGTTTTTACAAAGTGGAACCCTTGGAATTCACCCCCTCTCTCTCCATCCAGCCGATTGACCATCATCATCTTCCTTTTCATGTTTTTTTTTTCATCTCCAGCCATTCTCTCACCAAAAATTTGTACTTCTCATCCTTCTTTCCAAATCAGCCGAACCCTTTTGTTCTTGTGGTGCTGGAACCATCGGTTCTCTTAGCTACTTCCGGGAAGGATGCAAGCCGAGAGGCGTGGGGAGCGAGGGTTACTATTCTACCGATTTTGTTGATTCAGTCTTCGACAAAAGTAAGGGCATTCTATCCTTATGCGTATGCCTAGTGACATGTAGCACTCATATTAAATCCTACAGCCCGAATATATGTAAGAAAATACATATACTTAGTCGTGGGTGTTAACTATGTCGGATCCAAGATCAAACCGATCTTAGGTAGGTGAATGGGGTGTAACGTATGGAGTTAAGTTGTAACACGTATTGGTAGGTGCATCGATCCCCTCTACACAGTTGGATCAGTAACATCAGCCTTGTATAGAATGCTTGCAAAAATACGGTTATTACCGGAGGGGTAGCTCGGATTATCATTTATGAATTATCATTTGGTTTTGTTTGATCTTTTGCTTAATAAACCATTCAGGCCATGTATATTGAACTGCCCTAATATGATCAGAAATTTTATATACGTGGTTATGATTTCACGTCATTGCAAGATATATCATTCTTGTTGTGTAACTCGATTTGCCACAAAACTCATCTGAATGACGTATATAAATATGACTCATTTCATGTTATTGTGCGACATTTAGCATATTGTTTCATTGTTTATGTGAACCGTGAATTTGGTATGCCAACATACATCTATGAGTAAGGATTTGTGGCTGGGTTCATTAATATATATATATGGCAAATTGGGAGCACGGTTGGGGAGGGCTGCAGGCCCGACAACATTGTAATTCTATTTTTTTTCTGATCAAGTCAATAACGGGTGAGATTGACTAGACCGACGAGGGTCTATCCACCTTAAACGGGCTGTGTGTTTCAGCGCCACTGATGCATAATTAGTGCAGGGTACTTTTGACTGGGCACAACATACCCGAACCAGATTTCATATTGTCCCAGTTCAGGTCGGTTGCAACCCAGTTTGTTGTGAAAAAAAAAATAATGGGTTTCTAACGTATTTCTTTGCTGAAAATTTTCCATGCTGAAACTGTGCCTTCCTGTATATCAACGTGATAAGAAAATTTTTTTATGTAAGCAAGGATCATTTTATTTTTTTTTTATCATTAGTGTATGCTGACATTAACTCATGCACCTCAGATTATTAGATCTGTATGAGCATGTCTTAGGTCTACAAGGAAAGAGAATATATATATATATATATATATATATATATATATATATAAAATCGTGAGATGTGAATATGATTTTTCTTAACGCATCTTTTAAAATGAATCTTAACGTATTATTCTGCCTGCATATGCATTTGAAATCAATTTCAAATGCATAGACTAAGGTTAGCATATTGCAAGTTTTATGTGTATTTTTGTTTTTACATGCTAGTATAGTAATATGATCTTCTTGTACACACACAAAAAAAAGGCACGGTTGACTATAAGTCCAAATGCTATACCTAAAGTTTTGATATTTTTTTCAATGCCTATGCCTTGCATGGTTAGTGGTTGTGTTAGTTATTAAAAATATGCAAGGACTAATTCCTCTCACTCAACGCCCTAATGGGGGGGAGGAGAAAAAAAAAACGTTAATGTATATGGTGTATGCGATAGAAGTGGAGAATGGGTAGGGGTTAGTTTGAACCCAACCCCATTTGTTTTTTTTTTCTAGTACACTCACAATCGTGGACACCCCATACCATATCGTTCAATTTGCTCCAACTGGAGGTGGGTTGGCCCGGTGTGATCCGAAATAGGCTGGCTAGACCCAGGACACACTTTTCACGGCAGGGCGCGTGGCTTCCTGTGGGTGCTGCTGGCACAACAGGTTCTAATGGATCTGCTGGCACCACTAGCATTGCAAGTGTTGTTGGAGCTGCTGGCACTGTGGGTGTTGCGGGCGCTACGGGCACTACAGGTGTCGCAGAGGCTATTGTTGTCTATCATCACCTAAGGTACAACATGGTTCTGCTGCCCCGTTGAACCCTATAGTGTCAAACTGTGGTAGTTAATGGTGGCAGCGGTTGGCAGAACCATGGAGGTGTTATAAACTGGGTCTACGAACTCTAGCAACGGGCTAAAATTTTGGCATGTCATTCTGCTCATGTACCACCCACTTACATTTGAAATTTCATAAATTCCATTCATGAGTGGCATACCCTAACATACACCAACTTGTTGAGATTATATATTAGTCATTATATTAATAAGTGTCTTACAGTGGCGCGAACCTGATAGGATAGTAAACATGTCATTGCACTTATAATTATTCTATACCAGTATATGCACTTCTGCCAAGGTAGTTATATATGAGAAATTCAAATCGTGAATACAAATGTATAGCATCATCAATGAACTATAGTACACATATCTCGAATCGATCGAAAACCCACCAATATGAATATATATTGGTTATAGGATAAAACACTGCAATGCACATAGTCATTACCATCATGAAATTTTGATTATCTTCTGTTGAAAGGAATGTATGTGATTATGGTAAATGATTGAGATGTCACTGACACAATCATATTGCACATGGTTTTGTGTGTGGTTGGCGTAGATACGTTGCGACCAAGGTTTAATGCATAAATCACATGCAGAAACCTTGTGGGGCCATAAGGGACACTTATGATGCAAATTAATTTGTATATAAAGTGGATGGTGATTGCGTACAAACGTTATGACATGTTTTTGTGCTAGTTGATATATATATGCTTGTTCTGCAAAAATTTGCCTAATACAAGGCATTTGTCATGCCATGATCATGTGAAAGCTCAAAATCGAGCTTACGGTCTTGAGGGACCATTATAGTGGCATACGTGCCCCTATGAGTTTTTTTAAAGTTATGTTATGTCAGGTTGTAGCACAACCAGTGGGGTACGATACGTATACACTAGCAACAAAGATAAAAGCTAAATTAAGATATGTTCACATAAATGAAAAATCTAGATCCTGGGTATACCTGAAAGACGATATATGTTACCAGTTTCTATTGGAGGTTCTGGGTACATCTGAAAGACGATGTATGTTACTAAACCCAATCAAACAAGAATGAAAATATATGCACACCTAAAATAATTAAGGGGATTCTGGGTATACCTGAAAGACGGTATATGTTACTGGTTTCCCGGGATACTGGGTATACCTGAAAACAGTATATGTTACTGGTTTCCCAGGGCTCTGGGTACACCTGAAAGACGGTGTATGTTACTGGACCCATGGTCTACCTTGGAGAGGGTAGATGGTACAAGCTCCGTGGGACAATTTTTGTTTTGGTGAGAGCGAGGCGTCTCACCCGGTCCCCAGTCCTCGGAGTTAGGGGGGCAAGACTACCAATTCGTCCTAGGTGGTAGATCCAAGTCTTCTGCAGAAGTACAGGGTGCATCATAATTCTAGTTCTAGCCATTGGGGAGTACTCTCTCGGTCGTGAACCGTCCTCTTTGGATATCCGTACGGCTAGTCATACGGGTTATAAAATAATAAACCCCTGTGTGGTCTCGATCCGCTACGATGTCGAATGCCTGTGCGTACCCACAGGGTAATTAACAAGATGAAACATAAAGTTAGTGCATTAAGAAAGATCTTTAAGTAGTTGCATACTGCTCGATGTTGAAATTGTTGGAGTAAGTTGTGACTCCTGTAGAGCATGATTCAAATTAGTTTTCCGTTACATGGAAATTGTGATAACTTATGAATGATGTGTTGAACGTTGATGTTTGTGCTTTATACACACTTTACATTAATTGCTTTAGTTAAGTCAGGTGTACATCCTCATTAGTTCCAAAGTTGTTATTGCTTATATAAATATGGTTCATGCATATGATATATCGTGCTTTGACGTTGATGGAATATATCATGAAATACTTGACTTTAGTGACCTGTACATTTATCACTTGTTAAATGGTTATTAGTTCTATCTAAACATGTTGCACATATACTTGTACACGTGACACTGTGCACATTCATATGGATATTATGCTTCTTACTCAGACGTGGTAGTCTGACCCTTTCTGAATTAATGTTTTTCAGGAAACTGAATGACGAGCAATTGTGGTCGTCGCTACGACAGTGCCATGTGACCATATCTTCTTCGGATGTCCTGAGGAATATGACTTGTAATAAATCATTAAGTTGTAAATAATAACTTGTAGTATTTCAATGCAAGAATTTATTTTACTTAAATGCCTTGAGTCTGTGCTATTACTTGTAACCCGCCTAAATAATTTGACGAAGGACTTAATAAAGCTTTTCCGCTGTTGTTTAGAAAAAAAAATTATTCCAAAATTTTCAAGTTAAATATTTGGGGCGTTACATGCCTAGCATGGAATCCGTACTCCAAAAATAAGAACACTTTTATTCTCATAAATTAAACTCATGCTCAGCATGATCTCCAAACTCCAACAAAGCAGTCCCAGATATCAACAACTAAGTAAGTGTGTGAACAGTAAAGTGTTGCATCCAATAAATTAAATAACATGTAATACGCTTGTATCACCTACTCACCACGGGTATTTACCCGATTTGCATTGTTTTTGTCACTTACTTACCACGGGTGGCGGGGCACAAGCGGGATCCGTTGAAAAATCTGCAAAAGACACTGTGTTAAAATGAAATCACCCTCTACCGAAAGGAAAAAAATTAGAATAAATATTGAAGTCGGACGTGATTCCGGTGAGGCAGAACGCCTCCCGGGCGTTGACCACCTCTCTGTTCAGCCCGACCGCCCTCGAGTTTGACCGGCCAGTCAGTAGGCCAGCGATGTACGACAACAACATGAGGTCTCCGGAGGCAGTGATCGTCCCCCGAAGTGGCAGACACAGGGTGATGCCGTGGTTCAGGAACCCGGCGATCGTCGGGTGCCACCCGACCCGTCGCTCCCCTGTCGGAAATAAAACCGAGGCAGGGGGTCGCCCCCTACCAAAAAAAAAGAGGCAGGGTCGCCCCCCTCCCTCCTGCCAGAAAAGCAAGGGGGGCGACCCCCTGCCCGAATAAAAAAACGCGGCAGGGGGGTGATCCCCTGCCGAAAAAAACAAACGAGGTAGGGGTCGCCCCCCTTGCTGAAAAAAGAGGCACGAAGGCGACCCCTTGCCTGAATAAAAAAATGAGGCAGGGGGCGACCCTCTGCTGAAAAAAAAATAAGGCAGAGGGTCACCCCCCCTGCCGAAAAAAAAAAGTGGCAGGGGGGCGACCCCTGCCGAAAAAAAAAAGTGGCAGGGGGGCGACCCCCTGCCCAAATAAAACAACGAGGCAGGGGGGTCGCCCCCCTGTTGGAAAACAAAAAACGCGGCAGGGGGCGACCCCTCTACCGGAAAAAACAAATGAGGCAGAGGAGCGACCACTTACTCGAATAAAACAACGAGGTAGGGGGGTCGCCCCTGCCGAAAAACACAAAACACGGCAAGGGGGCGACCCCTTGCCCGAATAAAACAACAAGGCAGGGGGTCGCCCCCTACCGGAAAACACAAAACGCGGCCCCTGCCAAAAAATACAAACGAGACAGGGGGCCGACCTCCTGCCGAAAAAAATAAAAGGGGTAGGTGCCCCTTTTATCAGAAAAAGAATAAAAAGGGATTTACCTGTGAGACGATGGGCGGCAGGCGGAGGACCGGAGGGCAACGGGCCGGGCGGCAGGCCAGGGAGCGATAGGCGGAGGAGGAGTGCGTCGGGCGAGAGGGAGAGACAAAACAGAAAAGAGGAAAAAGGGCTCTGATTAGGGATTTACGGGAAAATTAGCGACAGATTTGGCGACTGCCAAATTTCGTCGTAACTCCATCATAAATTTAGATGACCAGTTAGCGACGGAATATTGTCGTCACTAACATCGTCCCTACTTAGTGACAGAAAATGTCCGTCTGCCAATCCGTCGCTAACCGTTGCCTGTGTTGTGACAAAAATCTGTCGTCGTTAAGTCGTCACTAACTAGCGACGACTTAGCGACAGAAATATTTTCATCGCTAGTTTCATAAACATTGCAAATCTTAGCGACGGATTAGTGTATGTAGTTAATCTGACGCAACGTTGCGACAGAAAAAATCTGTCGCCAATATCCATCACTAATTGGCAATTTTCTTGTAGTGTCGGCCCTGCAAGTAGTTGAGCTGACTCTTGCTGAACAAAATAGGTTTTGGTTTAGAAGGAGTCGACCCATGAGCTTTGAGAGTCAACTTCTGGTTAGAGAGAGTTGACAAAGTTGACTCTTTTACACCTACACGAATGTTTATTGTGTTTTGAGCTCGAGTAAAGGCTGTTTAGCCTTGGTTTTGGATGAATCAACCCTGAAAGAGGTTGAGGAACCTGGGTTTGATATATCTAGGTTTGATTGCATCAATTTGAGTTCGGTGTCCAAATAGGGGCTCAAATCATATTGGGATACACACTATAATATATTTGAATGAATGTATAATTGGTTTTTGGTTAGTATACTGTATAATTCTTGTATGCTTGAGTATGTGGTGCAGTTGTGTACATTTGTGCATGTTTCTACAATATAAGTATGCATATATAAGTGAAATGATATATATAGGTGGAATGATGGTGAGAACATTATTCTTTTATGTATTGTTAGAAAATTTTGTACCTTTGTTTGAGTTATGAACATGTGCTAAATAGAAAACTAGGTTGTGTGAAAATGTTCAAATGTTCACATTATAGATACTTATAGATGTGTAGGTCTGAATAGATTACACATTTTGTTCGAGATTCATGAAAATATTTATTTTATGAAATTACCCTTGATAGTTAGATTTAGACCATGAGAAATGAATTTTACCAAATATGAGCCTACTTGATTACAGTGAGGCTGAGCCTACTAGGGCTAGTAGTATGGCCTAGTTGAATATGATGTGGTTGAGCCATGAAGGTGACCCCAGGTGTGAAGCTAAGTATTTGCACATGTAATTGTTATCTCATAAGTTGAGAACTAGGAGTAACTTGTTGACCTAATGAGTACGATAAAATTAATAATATATGTTAACTATAGATGAAACAAGTTACACAGAGTGTGAAGGTTACGCCTTAAGAGATGGGATGACCTATTTTGGACTCAACTCGTTAAGCGAGTTGGCACCACCCTCGTGAAATGCTGAGTTGTAGATGAATACGCTCTCCACAATTGAGTTGTCCTTTGGTTATGCTGTCGGTAATGGTACGGTGAACATTGAGTTATCAACGGATATGCACTCTCAGTGACGATGCAAAAATGTTGAGTTGTCGATGAATACACTTTCAGTGATAGTGCAAAAATGTTGAGTTGTCGATGGATATGCTCTCAACAGATGAGTTGTCGTCAATTACATTCTCAACAGTGGTTCGATAAACACTAAGTTGTAGACAGATACACTCTCAGTGATGGTGCGAAAATGCTGAGTTGTCGATGTATATGCTCTCAGCAGTTGTGTTGTGTTGTTATTAATTACACGATCAATGACGATTTGGGACATGCTGAGTTGTCGACAGATACACTCTCTACAACTGAGTTGTCATCTAAACACTCCTTCAAAATGGTGATTTTTGGAAACCATCTTGGTCACTGAGGGTGAATCAGTCCCCAACCGTGAGAACTTGGGGAGCAAGGACTCTTTAGGAAGGAGATCCAATTACGTATGCTAGGTCTTTTCAAGAAAAAGAACATCTTGATGAGGGGTTTTATATTTTTTGTTACGGGTGGATTCGTACGTGTGGAGTTAATAAAGAATGTAGATATAGTTGTTTAAAGATACACCCCCATGTTAACTGATGAGCCTATTGTTGTAGCCCAGACAATGGTGCCTCGGTGGAAGCAAGTATTTGTAATTACTTTATGTTGAGCAAAAGAGAAATGTTTAATAAGAAATATATTAATATTTGTTCTTATATTTAGGATATGCGTGTACGTGTTGTTCTTCCTCTTGGATAGAGGTGGAGCCGAGTCAGATCATACAAAGAGTTGGGTGTTGGCACTCGTATTGAGCCGCAAACTTGGTTGGAGTTTGGTTAGGCTGTGACCTATCCATTCACTACTGTGAGATAGGTGGTCGAGTTTTCGGTGAGACGGTGTTTGGTCTCACCCCCCTATGGTTTAACTTTTTAAGGTACCCACTGGTGGGCGGCGTCGGTGGCAATAAATGCAGGAAGACTTGAGCTGGACTTGGACTCTTCTATTCTAGAAACTGTTGTTGTGTACTTTGGGTCTGTTTTATGTTTTGAGACCCTTGTATTTTGAAACTATCACTGTTGTTATCGTATGTGGATTGATGTTGTAAATAGTACTTTTAGTTTACCAAAAAATTTGTATGAAATTTGGATTTATATAAAGGAAATGGTTTTGGATTCCACTGTGCAAATGAGATCCATGAGGTATTTTCTTTCTACAATTCGGGTTTTAAAAAAAGAGAGGGGGAGGGGGGGGATTTAAAATAGTTTGTCTTCTTCAGTGTTTTAAAAAGAAAACCTTTTAATAAGCCATTTTTTGCTGTGTTAAATCTTTTAAGGAAATATTATAAAAAAAAAAACAATGGACACAAATTTTCTAAGTATCAAGAGCATTCGTTTCATTATGAGTGTGATCAGAATTTACCTGCAATATAAGAAAATGATCCTAAATAACGCAGCATAAGTTACACTTGAGCTTAGATAAGGAAAGCATTCCACCCTCATGAAGGATTCAATGGATACACATATGACATCATGATTAACAAATCTAAATGTAAAAAAAAGTTGGGAACATCTATCTAAAAAAGAAAATTATAGAAATGAAGTAAATGATAACTTAGAGTTTCAATCAAACTCTAAAATATGCATTTAATATTTAAACCATATAATAACAAACAAATCTCACAATTATCACAAAATATTTAAAAAAGCAAAAGAAAACCAATTCAAGCTGATTTCCGCCTATTTGATTTGATTATAAGAATATTGGTTTCTGGGGTTCCAGTGGTTGCAAAGGTTAGGGTATCTCTATAGCAGTTTTTATAAGGAAAGGGGGGCTCCTCTTCTTATAAGGTGGTTGATGCCAATCAGCCATTGCATGTCAAAGACTGTTTACTGGCTTGGTAACAAGAATTCCCCAAAATGACATTGGTTCAAAAGACACGTGTCTGCCAAAACACATTTTTTGTATTAAAGTCGCTGTAAAAAAATAGTTTCAAGTCAATCAGCTATGAGAATCTATACAAACGGGGAGATCCACTTGTCTGGCAGGAGCAGTTAGTGCACGTCACCTTGCGTTGGGACGTTGCAAGTTCGAATCCCAAATGGTGGTAGGTCGTAAAAAAGTCCAACTTTTTTTATAGGAACGATCTATGAATTTCACCAAGTTGATGTTTCTAGAAGTTCAGTTAACGGGAATAAAAAACTAGATAAGCTGCCTGTGGTTCGGATCGTGCTTGGCTTGTAAAGAACTCATTCAAATCCATAAAATAATAGGGGTGTTAACGGGGTCGAGTTTGGTTCCGTTCCGACTTGGGGTAGAATCAAACCCAAACCTCATTTGAGATGATGGTACCGGATCCAGACCCAGGTCTATTCAGACCCACTATAAGAGAAACCATACCTGAATCCTATAAAGATTACATGAACCAGACCATGTAAAATAATAGTTTTATATTAAAAAATTGTGGATCTTAATTGGCACTCGGGTCGAACCGGGGTCCGGTATGAAATTTCACAATCCATACCGGCTCTATATATTAATCGGAGCCTTAGGGTCAGACCCGAATTTTAATCAGGCCTTCTTATTTATCACCAAACCCAAACCCTAGGGTTTGGTATGGGTCGGGCCCGGGTCAAACCTGACCCATTGACACTCCTATAAAATCAGCCCGACGGACAAAAAAAAGAACAATAGGTGTTTGGCTCGGCTAGTTAAGTGATAATAATATATTTTGTATCATATATCGTAGACTAAAATAAACAGTTGAAGTGTATGGCTTACGAGCAGCAGGTTTACACCTAAAATCACTGTATTTTCTGTGTAAAAGAATTAGCGTGAGCCCCACTCAATAAGTCTAGAATTCAGAATTTATTATTTTTAGCTTGAAATAATATATTTTTCAAAAAAAAATGAATTAGCTCAGACTTTGCTTATTTAGCTTGGGCTTGTCAGCTCGGCTTGACTCGTCAACTCGGCTCGTTCTACTCCTTTACCAACCTAGAGCTGATAAACTAGTCACATGAGCCGAACTTGATCTGTTCAGGCTCAGTTTGTTAGGATATATACATCCCTGGTCTGACTGGCCCATGAGCTCGTCACAAGCCGAGCCGATCCGATCCGAGCCTGAGGTTATTATGTGCTTACTAATTTTTTAAAAGAGTTTGTTTTTAAGTGTTTTAAAGCTTGATAATATATAAAATATATAAATATATGTAGAATACATGTATAAAACATATATAATATGCAATTTTAAGGATATATAATATGTATTATAATATTTAAATATACAATATATAAAATAAGCCTAAACGGCAGAGCCAAGCTTGCTATGTTGGTTCTCGGCTCATTTACCTAAATAAACTGGTTTGTAGCTTTCTCGAAGAGCCCAGCCAAATGGTAAGCTGCTTGTCTCGTTTCCCAGCTCTAGTTCCAGCCGCTTATCGGTCCGTCTAAAGCTTGCACATTAATGCACAGCTAGGGTTGGTAAATGAGTGGAATGAAGCGAACAGGGGATCCATGTTTGGGCTCGACTCGCTTACCAGCGGATTGAGCTTGTGACTCGGCTCCCGTTTGTTTTTAGCTGAACTCGGCTCATCCCTGAATGAGTGAATAAGATGAGCTGAACACGAGCAGGCTGGTGTAAAAACATTTCAACTTATTTATACATGGAATATACATATTTTCATATATTGCACTTAATATATATTATATATATATATATATATATATATTTCATTCATTCTTCTCTACTTATATATGTTTTATGCATTCTTTTTTATGTATTATACTTAAAATACATATTATACATAAAAATATATATTTTAACTATACCAGCTCTCTCGAGCCGAACCGAGCTGAATACCAATGTGCTGCTCGTGGCTGAGCTCTCTAGCTATACGAACCGATCGAGCCAAACCGAGCCGAGTCACAAGCTGCTCGGTTCGTTTGTCAGCCCTATGCAGCACGGCTAATACTCTTTCGTAATACCTAACGTAAAGTCGCGCCGTACGCTAAAAGTTTGCCGTAAGGAAGCAACTCTTTTAACTGCGCAAACGCAATGATCAAAAAAAAAAAAAAAAAGAGAGAAAAAGGACAAAACCTCGTTCTGATCGCTATGACGTTAGTAAAATTAAAATATTCACATATGCAAAATCAAAACTAATCCCTCTCTTTTTTGCTTTTCTTCTCCCTCGAAAAGCGGTAAAAAAAAAACAGCAGCAGAAAGCAAGCGAAAAAAGTGGCCGGTTTTCATCGTCTCTGCTGCTGTTGCAACATAGAAGCAGCAGCAGAAGCTCCGGCGTGGTGACGGCCGGAAGCGCTCAAATCGTCGCCGTTGGCGCGCTGCCAAGCGGAGGCGGTAAGCAAGGGGAGGTCCTTCCAGCCGAGCTTGAGGCACCCGCCCTGCTCGACGAGGGTGTAACCCCTCTGCCAAGGGAACATCCCCAGCAAGAGGGTGGCCTGGGCGGCGGCGGGGCTCCCCCCGCCCAGGCACACCTCCCTGAACCCGGCCCGTCTCAGCTCCTCCCCCCACCGATCCAGCTTCGCTTCTCCGTTCCTCTTGGGCCCCCCCACCGCCAGTATGTTCCTGATCTCGCACCCCAGCACCTGCTGCTCCACCACGTGCCGCTCCGCCTCTGTCCCCTCCCCTCCGACCCCGATGGCGTCGAACAGGGCCGAGTAGTAGTGCAGCGCCCCAACGAACCTCCTCAGGAAGCTCCCTCCGTGGCTCAGATCCTGCTCCACGATCGTCACCAGATGAGGGCCGAGCTCTCTCAGAACTCTCAGCGCGCCGGCCTCCGATCCCGTCACGTCGTACAGGCAGTGGTGCATCCAGTGAACCGCTACTGCTTCTCCTGCTCGGAGTTTGAACGCAGAAGCGACGTCGGATATGCTCCCGACCTTGCCCTCGACGGCGTGGAACTCGAAGGGGATGCCGAGGGAGAGGGCGAAGTCGGAGAGGCGGCGGCCGGTGGCGTCGAGGGAGCTGGCGGAGTTTCCGACGCCGGTGATGCGGAGGGAGGCGATTTTCCGGGGGCGGGAGGCGAGGATGTGGAAGAGTCCCGGCCACTGCAGCCCCTGCATGACGTCGAGGTCGATGATGTGGATCCGGTCCTCGAGCTCGAAGGCCTGGAGGATCGCCTGGTTGGCCGTGAAGTGGGAGAACTTGACGAGGGGACTGATGGCGTTGTAGGACTGGAAGGCGCGGAGGACGCGTTGGGTCTGCGCGGAGGTGAGGGACGGGTCCGTTAAGGGGTGGTAGATCCCCAGGAAGGAGCTCACGATGCGCGCCTGAAGCGCCTCGGCGAAGTAGGCGGCCACCCGCTCCGGCGACGACCCGAACGGGGAGGAGAGCTCGCAGATCTCCGGGAGGAGGTCGCTCGCCTCCTCCAGCCTGTCCATCGCCACCGCCTCCGCGCAGTGGAGAAGGAGGCTTAGGAGACGCAGCCCCGTCGACTCCTCCTCCTCCGCCGCTCGCATCTCCGCCGAGTCTTGGATAGGTTTGAGCTTTTTCCGCTTGGGTGATCCTCTTGGTCTTGGCTCCTCTTCTTCTTTGCTGCTATCGTCTGAAAGTGACTTATGGTGGTGGTGGGTGGTTTGTCTTTTGGTTAGGTGAAGGGAGGTCTGTGGTTGTTGGGAGTTGGAGGTGAGGTTTGAGGAGAGGAAATGGCACCAGGAAGAGGTGGTGGAATCATCCATGGGAAGGGAGGAACAATAGGGAGAACAATGAGGGAAATAGCCTAGACCAAGACTGTCTATCATTGGTCTTTTTGGAGAGGCAAAAGAGCTTGTCTCAGAATCAGACAAGTGGGTGTGCGCGTTTCATAAGCTTCAGAGAGAGAGAGACCAATCGATCCATACCAACCGAATCCGATGAATAACACGCAGAGAGAAAGGGAGAGAGAGACCAATCAATCCATACCAACCGAATCCAATGAATAACACGCATGCAGAGAGAGAGAGAGAGAGAGAGAGAGTCCGATGAATAACACGCAGAGAGAGAGAGAGAGAGAGAGAGAGAGAGAGAGAGAGAGATCCAAACCAACAGAATCCGATGAATTAGATGAGCAGAGTGTCAGGCAGAAAATTCTGGGGGAGTGGGATCACACGCAGTATGATAAGGGGGAAGCCAGAATCTTCTTCCTTCTGGTCCCTTCCCTGATGATCCTTGTCGTTTACCTCTCCAATCGCTATTATGCAAGAATCTTTTCGGTCTTACCAGCTCCCAGCAATAACAGCACCCTCTGCTATTCTAATTAGTGAGTCACGCTTACATGCCTCTCGTGCCCATGCACGCGATATGAGCCTCTGCTGTTGACCGTTCGATCATCATCACGACAGCAGGGCTCTTTGTGAACGACAAGTATTCTATATGTTGTTTCATCAGGTGGGAGTTTCATGCACGCTCCCCTCACATAGCCATCTGAACTTATGTGGGTACCCACTGAAGATAAACAAACCATCTTGACAAATATCAGCAATATTCGGACATGGAAAAATGATTGTATACCCTCGACTGTACCGTGCCATCTAGTGGAAACAGCTCGTTCCAACACATTTTCTTGATTTTTTTTTTGTAGATCAAGCTCTAAAACATCTTTCACATCATCCAATTACTGATCTTTTAGAGGCTTCAGGATTCAACATACTGTAGTGCCAAATTTTCAAGATTGAGAAAATCAGCACCGAGCATTACCTAGTAAATGTATCATGTTGAATGCATTTGTATGTCAAATTGATGAAACAAAACTCCAACCTATGAGTTTGAGCTAGAGAGTAGGTGCTCTAGAGTCTACCCAATATTTTCCCTTTTGAAAATGTCACAAAAAAGGGCAACATTTTAGTTGTCATTTGAAACGGCCAAAATATTGTGATATTAGTGCGAGGACAAGAATAACATAATTATATTGTGATATTTATGTTTATAAGAAAATGGTATTTTTATTATTTACATATTTTTACTGTTTTGCTTTCTTAATTTATCATTCTTTGCTGATAAAAATACAAAAACAAAATAATTTGATTTCTTAATGGCCATAATTTTGTGGTTTTAAACATTTGTCACTACATGAACACTTTTCTTTTTTACATGAACACTTAGGCTGCCTAGTGAGTCCTCGCTTGTAATTTGCACAAATCGAATGAGATGCATCATCTCTATATGGGTCGCTCACCAAACATGACAAGAACTGGTTAAATTTTGCGGGACTCATAGTCTGAATCAGACACGTGTTGTGCAGCCAAGTAGAACATCACTTTTTTTTCTTTTGTGCAATTACTTTGAACCTCATCTGCTCTCTTCATGTAGACCATTAGGTTTTGAGCTTACCGACAATAGGTGCAAGGGTAGGAAGTGGTCATACATCAAAATACTATATTTTGATATATGAACAAACTCTATCAATTAAATCTGGTAAACCGGTAAACGAACCGATCACTCGTAACTCAACTCGGTTCGGCTCACCACAAACCTATTCGTGATCGGTTCGTTGGCAAGCTGAGCTATGAGGAGCTCGTTTAGCGTAAATGAGTCGAGCCCGAACACAGGGTGTTTAGCTTGGCTCAAAAGAGCTTGTATAGATAAAAATCTGTATTTTTGTATAATATATATTTTAAGTATAATATATAAAAAAAGAATGCATAAAATATATATAGAAAGAGAAGAATGGATGAAAACTATATACATAAAATATGAATTATTAAGAGTAATATATAAAATATATAATTTTAAGTATAATATATAAGTGCGGGCCCAGATCTTTCCTATGTATTCATTTCGGTATAACTGGACCAGATCAGCTCTATGGGGTTTGGTGCAGTAGATGGGGCCTTGGCCACAAGACGAGTAGTCAGGTTCCATTCCTATAAGTGCCAAATCCGTTGCATTAATGAGGGCAAGGGTTAAAAGTCAAGGGGTAAGCTCTTGCTCAACCGAAGCTGGGCAGCTCCTTGGGGCAAGGGGTACACCATGGTTTTACACTGTTGGAAAAGCAACCGTAAATATGCCAGACGTAACTAGGGATGGCAGTGGGGCGGGGCGGGGCGGGGGACAAGGTTTCCACCCCCGCCCCGCCTCAAAATTTTATCCTCCACCCCCGCCCCGCCTCCGCGGCGGGGATGGATTTTATCCTCCACCCCCGCCTCCATCCCCGTTTCATACCCTTCATCCCCGGTCCAAACGGGGATGAGGCGAGGCGGGGCGGGGATATTGCGGGGAAAAGTGGTCGGGGCGGGGTTGGGGCGGGGATTAGGCGGGGATCGTGGCGGGGGCGGGGAAAAGTGCACGTCCACCCCCGCCCCGCCTCCGCGGCGGGGATGGATTTTATCCTCCACCCCCGCCTCCATCCCCGTTTCATACCCTTCATCCCCGGTCCAAACGGGGCGAGGCGGGGCCCCGCTTTCCCCCGGTCCAAACGGGGTGAGGCGGGGCGGGGCGGGGCGGGGCCCCGCTTTCCCCTGGTCCACTGCCATCCCTAGACGTAACCAGCGTGACTTTGTCTCTGATTCCAAAGGTATTTTTTCTGTCCATAAAAAAAAAAAACAAGACCAGATCAAGTAGGCTCTTGACAACATTGAGGGAGGTGAAGAGCAGGTCTAATACATGGGCCCAAGTACTTGGCAAAGTATTTGGCCTCAAGTTGAAGCTGCAATGTGCTTTGGAGGCTAGACCGACCATCCCACATGGCTTCTACATGTATTGGGGTAAAGGCCCACCCTTTCCCAGGTTCACATGGCCTAAGGATAGGCCACCCTTCCCTTAGGGTGACAGGCCAGTAGGTCGAGTACTTAGCAAAGTACTTGGCGCAAGTACCGGATCATGCCTCTCAAAGGTGGCCCAAATGCCATTCATCTTCAAATCACCATGAATGTGATGGCCATCCTTAATTGGATGCCTCACTGCCTTTTTTCCATGTTGCCCATGCGGTAGACGGAGCATTAAGATGGTTTAATATGAAGTATGAAAGGCTCACATAAGTCATAAGTGTCGTCCTTGCCCGTTTTTGGATGTCATTGATAATATAAAAGACATTCAACGACCAATGACACCACACTATATACAATCAATTGTGACACTCATCTGTCAGTTATGAAGCACTAGCATAAGTAATATATGTAATCTTGAGAGTCAGGATCATCTAAATAGGAAATATTAAAGAAACCAATTTCCTCTTGTAATCAAATGAGCATTATAAATAAACCTCTCATCTCTGAAGAAGAATACTGACAGAGGAAGAGAGAAATTATCAAGGATGTAGGCATGCCTGACTGAACCATGCAAAAGCATGAGTGTGCATGTTTTGTGTTTTTGAGTTTCAACTTACGTAAGATTTGTTCCTACATCATATTTATTTTCTTTCATGGTATCAGAGCCACAAGCTACATATTGAGATAGTCAATCTATGTTGTGTTGCTTCTTCAATTGGATCCTCGCCAGGCATAGACTTTGTCAGGTGAGTCTTGCTTGTGTGTTTTACGTATGCATAATTGAGGTTGTGCATGCCTCGAGCATTGAAATTAATTATTTAGAGTTATGCTTTTGGGAGTGTGTTCTTCCTTGTTTTGGGATCGTCCTTGGGTTAAAGAAGTTTGTGTACCCATCATCATCAATTCCTTATCTAAATTGGTATCATCATCCATGAGTGCATCTTTGGTTTCCAATATCTCAATCTAATGAAACACCTTTTTAAGCATTGTTTTGGTAAAACTTGATCGCAATAATTATTTGTTGGGGTGATCTCAGATTGAATCAGTTATGTTTAGTCAAGATTTGATTAAATTTGTTGATGGCTTATGTGTTGTTCTAAAAAAATATTTAAGTGTGGCTAAGAAAGGTGAAATTTGCCTTATAAATCCTAAATATCTTGTGCGAAAAAGGTCTGATCAGCTAGCCTTAAGATGGACTAAGGCTGTTGTGTCTGAGGTTGTACTCAGTCAAATTGTTAGAATCCACAATGCTAGGGATACATGGGTAGCTCTTGAGAAAGCATATGCTTCTCAATCTAGCCTTATAATCATGCAACTGAAGAAAGAACTCCAAGATATTAGCAAGGGAGAAAAGTCGGTGATAAATATTTAAATCATGTTAAATTTTTTTGTCGATTCACCAAGTGCTATTAATAAAATTGTGAGTGATAATGATTTGATGCATTATACTTTAAATGACTTCACTCATGAATATAAGAACTTTCTTACCACTATTACTACACTTGATGAGTTGTCATCTTTTTATACATTATATGGTATGCTATTAAATCAAGAGAAAATGATGCAGTTGATAAGTCAAAGATCTTCTTAAGACTCTACTACTACTGTTTTCTTTGCTAAAAAAGGCGATGGTCGTAGTCAGAGTTAAGTCATGATCGTGGTTTTCCTATAGAAAATAATCAAGACAGAGGTAATAGTAATCAGAAAAAAAATCCAAATTAGCAAAGGGTTATTTGTCAGTTTTTTGGCAAAAGAAATCATATTACATGTTAGTGATGAGATATTCCTAAAGCTTTTGTTGTCTTCTTGAATATGTCCTTAGTTGGAAACTCTAATTGGTACCAGACACAAGTGCCACTTATCAAATGGCCGTAGAAGAAGAGGGCATGACAGCCTAGGTAGAATATCAGAGTCCGAATTCAGTTATGTTTGGTAATTATGATAATCTCTCTATATCCACTACATGTAACTTAAAACTCCCATCGAAAGTTATTCCTCAAATCAAGAAAAAATTATTTTATATTACTCACTTTACACATAATAACAATTATATTTTTGAGTTTCACCCAATGTGTTTCTATGTTAAGGATCTGAAAAATAGGGCTGCACTCTTAAATGGATGAAGTGAAGGAGGACTATACATCTGAAACTAGAAAAATAAAGAAACTAAGAAAAGGAGTAGAAATGTTTCATGCTTAGAAAGATACTTCCTCTAACATATGGCACTACAGACTTGAACCTCCAAATCACAATATAATGAATATTTTTAGTTTTAGACACTTATTTAGAAATAAATTGCATTTATTTGATTTATGCCCTAGTTGCATGCTTGAAAAAACTCATAGATTACCTTTCAGTTTATCTAAGATTGCTGCTTCTCATCCTCTTAAAATTATACATGCTGATTTGCGGAGTCCTGCACCTGTGATTTCTAGAAAAGGTCATATATATTATCTGCTACTTGTTGATGACTATTCTTATTTTTTATGGTTGTTTCCTTTAGTAAAAAATCTAATACCTTGAGTTGTTTTGAAACTTTCAAAAATATTATGAAAAAATAAATTGGTTTTCAAATTAAAATTTTCCAGAATGATGGGGGTGGTGAGTTTCTTACACTACAAGAAACCTGTGGATTAGCGACGACCTAAATCCGTCGCTAAACAGTTTAGCGACGGCTTAGCGATGGATAGAGGCCATCGCGAATTTTTGCTCGCTAATTGGCGAAAAACTTATCTGTCGTTAATTCCGTCGCAAATTTGCGACAGATTAGCGACGGACATTATCCGTCGCTAATCTGTCGCTAAATTTAAAAAAAAATAAAAAAAAATTGATCCCTGTCGGGCGGTATTCCGGCAGCAATAAGCCGGACTTATACCGCACCCGACAGGCATTGCACAGACTTGTATCGTCCTCCGTGAACCGGTGCTCTCCGGCATTGCCGTCCTCCAACAATCGCTCAGCCTCGTCGCCATCCACCGTGAAACGGCGTCCTCCGAAGTCGTTGCCGTCCTCCGTTGTCACCGTCACCGTCCTCTGGTGTCGCCGTCCTCCGTGAAACTGCGTCCTCCGAAGTCATCGTCGTCCTCGGACGTCGCCGTCCTCCATGAAACTGCGTCCTTCGAAGTCGTCGCCGTCCTCCGTCGTCGTCGTCCTCCATCGTCGTCGTCCTCCGTCGTCGCCGTCCTCCGGCGTCGTCGTCCGCCGGCGTCGCCGTCCGCCGGCGTCGCCGTCCTCCGTGAAACTGCCTCATCGCCGTCATGCTCTCCAGCGCGCTCTTCGACGGGGAGAGAGCGGTTTAAATCGTGCGCGGTCGATTTAAATTTCGAACGAGGAGAGAGGGAAAATTTCGCGCTCGGTTTAAATCGAAAATTAGCGAGGGAATTTTTCCGTCGCTAATTAGCGACGGAAAAATTCCCTCGCTAAAATGGTTTTCTTGTATTGAGAATTAGCGACGAAAAATTGTTGTCGTTAATCTATCGCTAATTAGCGACGGATTAGCGATGACACAACTTTCATCGCTAATCCGTCGCTAATTAGCGACAGATTCATGAAGAAAGTTTTCTCTAGCTAATTTGTCGCTAATTTGCGACGGAAAAAATCCGTCGCAAATTTTCGTCGCTAATTAACAATTTTCTTGTAGTGTTAGTTTGTTTTTTTCAAGTTTCTTAAATACATGGTATTAAACATTGAATTTCTTGTTCCTATACTCTCCAATAAAATGGGATTGTTGAAAGAAAATATAGACATGTTGTAACAGGTTTTAGGTATATACTTTAAGAACTACCACCTACCTTATAAACATGCTTCTTAGTCCTAATCTTGATAATAAGTCTTTATATGAGATTTTTCTTAAACAAATTCCTGACTATACTTCTTTAAGAGTGTTCGGATGTACTTGTTATCCTTAGCTGGTATAATGTAATTCTTTAAAATTGTCTCCCAAAACCAAGTCATGTATTTTTATTGGATATAGAACAAATTATAATGGATACAATTAAGAAAAAAGTTTACATGGATCAACCACAAGGGTTTGAAAATAATTGATATCCAGTTATGTTTGCAAATTGAATCAAGCTTTATATGAGTCAAAATAAGCTCCCTAAGTCTTGGTTTGAATAAATTTATAATTATCTCATCTACCTACGCTTTGTTGAGTCAAAGGTTGACATGTCTATCTTTATTAAAAGAAGTAAAAAATTTATATTATTTATCCTTATATATGTTGATGACACTATTGTGACCAAAAACTCTTATGTAAAAGTTCAGAACTTGATCAATAAGTTTGGAAAAAAATTCTCTATTAAAGATCTCGGGTCTCTGCATTTCTTTCAAGGGAATGATGCAGTTCCCTCGTCAAATGGATTGATTCTCTTTTAAGAGAAATATATTGTGGATGTGCTCAAAAGAAATCAAATGCTAAAGGCCAAACCTCTAACTACTCCAGTTGCAATTAACGTTGCCTTGTCTAAGTTCTAAGGAGAACCATTCGAGGATACCACTCATTAGCGAAACATCGTTGGAGCAATCTAATATATCACATTTATACGCCCAAATATTGTTTACACAGTCAATAAAGCCTGTCGATTTATGAATGCTCCAACCCAAGACCATTGAAACCATATCAAGAGAATCCTTTGCTATCTTAAGGAGACAAATGCACAATTTTCACATTCATAAAAGTAAATCCTTACAATGATCAGGGTACACAAATGCTGACTGAATATGATGCCCAAATGATAGATATATGCTCCCTTGGTGGTTACCTAACCTTCCTTGGCATAAACTTAATTTTTGAAACTCGTCCAAGTAACAAATTGATGTCAAATCAAGCACCGAGGCCAGATATAAAGCTCTTGCAAGAGTTGTGTCTGAGCTCACGTGGTTAGCATATCTTTTACGTGAATTACATGCTAAGCAACATAACATCCCAATAATATAGTACGATAACTTTAGGGCCACATACTTGAACAAAAAATACATTTTCTCATGCGCGCATGAAGCATATTAAAATAGATTTTCACTTTGTCTGAGAATAAATTAAAAAAAAGAAATTTAAAGTTAAATTCATTGTGTCAAAGGATCAACTAACATATATTTTAACCAAACCTCTACCTACTAGGCAAAGACATTAATTCTAGCTCAATCGCACTGCTCGGGAAATGAGCTTGCAGAGGGTGATAAAGAAGATGATCAAAGTGGGCGTGCAGGGCATCCTCTAGTGAGCCCACATGGTTTCAAGATAGATCAAGACTCCAAGAAGAATCAAGAGTCCAACTTCAAGAAAGATAATGCTCTTAAGAATAAAAAAATATTTAAAGGATAATTCTAAACACAAGTAATCTTAAGAGTCAAGATCATCAGGATAGGGAATGTTCAAAAACCTATTTCATCTTGTAATCAAATGAGCATTATAAACAAACCTATCCTCTCTCAAGAAGAACGTTGAACACATAGAGAGAAAATAAGAGAGAGAGAGAGAGAGATTACCATGGATATAGGCATGCCTGACTGAACCACATAAAACCGTGAGTGTGTGCATGTGTTTGTGTTCTTGAGCTTCAACTTACATAAGATTTGATCCAGCATGAAATCTAGTTTCTTTCATTTCCTTTTTGTGATAAGGTTTCAAATCCAATTAAATGGTTTATATTTGGCTTTGCACATGAATACCTATTGATATTCCATTTGTAGGACTGATGTTTTGAGAAAGTTAATATCAAATAAGGGCCTTAAGGCTTTATTCTTTAAGAGAGAGAGAGAGTCAAGTGAGCACTGCTCACCTTGATCCAATCCCTCTTATTAGAGATTTTAAGGTCAGGGTGAGCACTTTCTCAAAAGAAAAGTTGCTGCCACCGTTGCCAAGAAGTTGAGAGAGGATTAGATCAGAGGCATCTTTGACTTGTATGTCGTCCATCTTCAAAATGAACGGCACCCATCAAACATTGAATAAGGCTTCCCGGAGGCACTCATTTTAAACCATTCCCAATATTGTAAGGCAGATCTCCAAGTCATACATATCTTGAATAAATTGGATGCAATTTAAAAATAATTTAATTCGACAAAATAGGCATCTTTACCTGACCTTTTTTCCTTGTTTTTTTTTTCATATCGAAAGGGCGTTTACCTGCAAGATAAAAATGCTGGGATCACTTTTGACAGATTCTTTTTGGGTCCCACCTCAATCATGTAGCTAGGACAATCTTCTTTGCCTTTCCGGTTGACAACTGTTATAAAATGATGAGATATGATCAGGTGAGAGGTGTCTTGGCCGTTTATCCTTGTGACGGAGGGCAACTCAAAAACCACATTTGTACAGCTTATTTCACAGTTGGGTCCCACAAAAAAATTCAGACCCGTTCATTATCCAGATGAACGACATCTAAAAAACACAAAACATAACGGTTGAAAAATAAAAGAAAAACGATGGTGTTTGGGTTGTGATTCATATCATAGATGAACGGCATCCAAGGCATCTCTGACGATGACTGTCAGAACTCAGAAGTGCCTCTGACTTGATAGGCTTCCTAAAATGATAATAAATGAACGGCATCCAAGGCATCTTTTTTGTTCGCTCTCGATCACGTAACTACGCCTCATATGATAAGATGTACAATACTGTTTATTTTTTTTCGAAAAATCTGACTTGTTTCATTAATATTAATATTATTATTATTGGATTTGCAAGCTGAAGCTTTTTTTTTAAAGGCAAGCTGGGGTTAGGCAGACCCCTTACCAGTCATACAACTATACCATTGGGTTTCGAACCTGCAACGTCCCAACACAAGGTAATGTGCACTAGCTGCTCCTTCCGAACAAGCCTGTTGGTCAAGCTGATTACATAAAAACTGAAACCATATTATGGGACTTTTAATAGTACGTGATTTGCAGTTTTGACTAATCTGAACTTCAGATGATTCCTTTGACTAGGTACTCATTTTTGCTGTAGGTGCACACGGATAACAGTCACAATATTCTTTATTATAAATTTATATACAAAATCAAATTCTTGCCACACATTAATCGATGTTAAAAGTATTTGATTAATCAATTTACTTTGGCAAACCGTTTTGACTCAATCCAACAAATAGATGTATTCAGCATGGTCAATTTGTTAAGAATCAGCCCTTGATGTGAAAAAATATGTTTTTATGAGTTGAAATTTTTTGAAGCATTTATGAGCATCGAATTTTGGATCACTGAAAAATCTACTCAATATTTGTTGGAATCCTAAGATCACAATTTTGATTTTTCACAGTATACAGATCATGCATGCGATCATTTCAACAAGATCAAATTTACCAAAAAATAAAAAATAAAAAGATTTGCTAAGTTATTGATTTATACATATAAACAATTGTTGCAAATCTTTCCCCTCCTTAGATAGCCCGATCCCCTACAGGATTTCTCAAATTTCTACTGATGCATGTGTTTCTAGTGTGAGATTGATGTAAACCCCAAATGGGTTTACAGAAAAACTTCTATCCAACTACGAATTTATCTAAGAGACAAAAAATATAAGAGAAATTGCAGGAAATTCACTAAATTAATTGATAATAAATTAAAAAAGAAATAACTGAAATAAAATCCCAGATGACTCCTCATATCAATCTCAACTCTGCTCTAGATTCTTCCTTTTCATCTATATATAGATGAGATAGTACAATCCCAGATGACTCAGGTTTCCTATATAAATAAACACCTAATTAGGAAAGCAATTCTTAATCGTACTAAACTTCTAAAACGATATACTAATCAATTAATTGGATCCAATATCCATTACAATGACTCAAAATAAAAAAATATCCAAATTCAAAAATATAAATCTCAAATAATCCCATGAACCATGTTGACCCGGATATATGTCGCTCCGCTCTTGCGTCATTCTCCTCGGGTTGGATAAGACTTGCTCTCAAGTCTTAATTCTGCTTGTGCTTCTTCCAATCCCACTCAATTTCTACGAACCACAAAGACGGTGTAAAAAACAAGGAGAGGAAGAAATGGGTCAGCGAGTTGACGCTCATCTCCGCCATAGAATCTGTGTATATATATCTCTGTTTATTTCATGCAAGGTTATTCTCACTAAATTCATGCTTGTCTTTTGGGTTTAATTTCTTTTGAGTTGAACTTCGTAGCATCGTAGGCAAGATCGAGGTCACGCCAGTTGATGTAAACCCAAAATGGGTATTAAAAAAACTTCCATCAAACTACAAATTTATCTAAGAGAAACAAAAAATATAAGAGAAATGACAGAGAATTCATTAGAATAATAAAAAATAAACTAAAAACAGAAAATAACTGAAATAGAATGAAAATAACAAATTCTCATATCAATCTCAACTCCACTATGGATTCTTCCTCTTTCATCAATATACAGATAAGATAGTACAATCTCAGATGTATCAGGTTTTCTATCTAGATAAATATCTTACTAAGAAAGCAAAGCCCAATCTTACTAAACTACCCAAATAAGATATAAATCAATTACTTCAATTCAATATCTAGTACAATGACCCATAATAAGAAAGTATTCAAACTAAAAAAATATAGATATCATATGATCCAATGAACCATGTGGACCCGGATATATGCCTTTATACTCCTGCATCAGCGATGAAGTGAGCACACATCCTCTCCACCCCACCCACTGTCTTTCTATAGCCCTTGTTCATCCTATACCCAAACGAAACCTATCCCAAAGGACTTCTAACTAAAACCACCTAATGGATCGATAGGAACTGAGAGCATGTTTGCAATGCCCTGTGATTCTCGAGGTTAGTGGAATATGAAAAAATAATAATTCTGATTGTGAATGCCAACTATGATTATTTTTGCCTATTTTTACCTTAAATCTTGTGAAAATCGATCACAAAGTTGCGCTTGTCATTCACAATCACAACTTCTACTTTCTCAAGTTTCTAGTCTCTCACCTGTCACCAAAGTAAAAACGAAAAAAAGAACCCTTCATTTTACTTGTCATTGCCTATTTAATTCTCTTTAAAAAGGATAGCACTCTTGCTATATAGTATTTTATAAAGGGGAGCAAACCTTATAGCTAGGGCTGTAAATGGTTCCGATGTAGCTAATACCAAATCCGACTAATTATTTGAATGAAAAAAAACTAATACCAAATCCAATAAAGTATATAATCAGGTTCAAGTATCTGTCCGATTCAGTTCTGAAATCTTAAACTGAATTCAAATCCAATTACCTATCAAATTCAGTTTTTTAACTAAATTCAATTAATTGGATTTGGAATCAGGTCAAATATAGGATATATTTGATCCATGGACATCCCTACTTAGAGCTCAACCTCAAATCAGTTCACTTCCACTCATCCCCTATATAATCCCTCATCTTGGTACCCCTCTTAAATCTAGTGGTGCAAGTTGTTTTGATCAAATATGACCCTATAGATGGATTTAACATGGCTGATTTAGTAGAATCGTCCCTTGGATTGTATTTTTTCATTGAAAAATATGATTTTTTAAATAACAAAATTTTGTATTTTGTCAACAATTAATTTTGAGTTGCCAAAAAATCCTAAACACGTGTCAAATTTCGGGGATTAAAATGTAGATGTTCACTAAACGAATGATGTAGATCACATTTGTAGAGTCCGATTTGATCAAAACAACTTGCTTCAATTAAATCCCATGGTGGGGTATGAAGATAAAGATGACATAGGGATGTGGAACCGATTTGGCTTCAAATGGGGAGGTTGCAACTGTTGAAGTGAAAATGAGAGAGAGAGAGAGAGAGAGACTTTGTCATGGTTGGGGCTACGGTTGTCAATGGGTCCGGTTTGACCCGGACCCGACCTGCAGGGTTTGGTGATAAACAACGAGGTCCGATTAGAATTCAGGTCATACCTGAATGGTGAGATTAATATATGGATCCGGGTATGGTTGGTGCAATTTCATACCAGACCCGAGCCTGACCCGAGTTCTGACTAAGATCCGTAATTTTTCAATGTAAAAAAGATAAAAAATATTATTTGTCAGGTATTGTTCAGGTCTGGTTCATGGAATCCTTATAGCATCCGGGCATGGTTTCTCTTATGGTGAGTCAGATTAGATCCGAGTCCAGACCCCATACCATCATTTCAAATCTGGTCTGAGTTTGGTTCTACTGGATCCGAATCAAGCCCAACCCGTTGACATCCCTAGTTGGAGCACATAAGGTTGGGTGGTCATGTCACCTTACAGGAAGGCGGGCCCATTAAATGACCCAATTCTCGGTGAGGGTTTATTAAATAGAGACCAAAGCCAAACAGGAGAGAGAGAAAAGCCAAATATGTGGAACCAAATAGTAGGTGGCGAGTCGCACCACACTGCATAAACTAACAGTAGAGACTTGGAAATATTGCTGGATGCATCATAACAAACTAGATTTGAATAATAATTCCACGAGAAAAAAAAAAGAAAACAGCAATTTTACGGCAAAGGTATACAGGCAGCATCATGCCAGATCAAAACTTGAATACAATATTCAAATAGTATATTCAAATCTGAGTTTGGATCTAAATCATATCCAAAGAGATAAAATTGAATTTGGACAAAAAAATGTAGCAATACTGGATCTTCGAAAAAAAAAAAAAGATTAAAAAGGTCTTTAGATGTAAAATGCAATTGAATCAAGTTTTTATTTGAACCTGAATTAGATTCGACCTAAAATATTGATCTTAATCTGAAAACAATTAGATTAAGCAATTTCAAATAAGAAATGAATGCACATTCAAGTCTTACTTTAAGTATCCAAATTCAGAAATAACATGTTAGATTCGAATCGGATATTCAATCATATCTTATTATATTTGCACCCCTAGTAGGTATATAATATACCAGAAAAATGATCACAGAAATCTCTTCTTGTTAAATTTATGTTTCCCTTAAGGACGCCTTTAAAAGAAAAACAACTAAACAAAGTTTTGGAATTGAAAATAACTCTATCTATTTATCAACATAGTATAAGAGATGCCACACATTTTAGAGCCCTTTGAGTTGTGCATTCTAAGAGATAAGACCAGAAGAGGTGAATACAAGACTTATCCTTGTTCGTAATAGTAAAAAGTTTGAATGACACTAGGCTACAAAATTTTGGTCTTATATGACTGAGTTTTCACCTTCCATAGTTTTATAAAACCAACGTAGCTTGTGTATGTAAATATTCTTTTCTTGATGAACATGAGAATATTCTCCATGAGTACAAAATGATCTTAAACAACCTTAAAGTGAACTTAGTGTGGCTCAAAGGTGCAGTTTTGCTTGAGTTTCTTGGCCATTTTTTTTGACTAAGGAAAACCCTCACCGAGAACCGAGTCACTTAATGGGCCTGCCTCCCTTTGAGGTAAAACTCAGGGATGATGACACAGCCACCGAGCCTTACGGCCCCCAACCATGATAAAGCAACGGCAGCCCCCATTCACTAGCAGTATTCGATCCTGGGCCTTCAGCTTGACACAGGACCCTGCTGACCATATGGGTAACCACCACGGTTAACTAGTTGGCACAATTATGGAACAAATTATACTAATTGCACTAGTTGGCTTTCCTGGTTAGCGGGGGCAGTGATTTGTCACAAGACATAAAACATGCAACCACTGTTTCGAACCCATAGGAGGCATCCCATGCAGCAAGGCCGAAGCTCAGTATACTCCCTGGTGGGCATGGGGGACCTCAAGGGTGTTACCAACCAGTGGTGTAGCTAGGATTATTTTTTTTTGAGATAAAATAAAAAATGGCTACAATTATTAATAAAAGTCTATTTCATATGGACAAATCAAACTATTTGCTGCAGTCAGGGCTGGGCTGGGCTAAAAAAATGGATAAAAATCTATTTCATATGGAATCAGGGCTGGGCTAGGACTGGGCTTTTAAAAAAATAAAAAAAAATTTAACTGTTTCGGGAGGCAGGACTGGGCCACAGCCCAGTCCTGCCCCCCCAGCTCCGCCTATGTTACCAACTGTAGGCCTGCCAATAGGGCTGGTAAATGAACTGGTCGAGCAGCTCGTGACTCAGCCCGGTTAAGCTGGTCACAAACTCATTCCTGATCGGTTCATATAGTTGGTGAGACGAGCCATGAGCAGCTCATTTAGGTTAAATGAGTTGAGCCTAAACACAAGGTGTTCAGCTTGGCTCGGCTGCTCGTATAGATAAAAAAAAATATTTATGGATAATATATTTTGTGTAATATATAAAAAAAAAGAATACATAAAATATGAAAAAAGAAAGATGAATGAAAAATATATACATAAAATATGAACTATTAAGTGTAATTTATAAAAAGTTACATATATTTTAAAGTATAATATACAAAAATGTATATACTATGTATAAATAACATGACATGTTTTTGCACGCTCCAACTCGTGTTCAGCTAATCTCATTCAGGGATGAGCTGAGATCGAGCTCTGCTCGGCTAAACACGAATACAAGCTGAGTCATGAGCTCAATCCACTAGTAAACGAGCCGAGCCAGAACATGCCCTGTTCGGTTCGTTCGGCTCATTTACCAGCCCTACCTGCCAATGTGCAGTCGGCGAGGGGCTCCCTTGCCAAAAAAGTAAAAGAGGTTTAATCTTATTGAACCGAATTATAATTTGTCACAATGTGTTTTGTTATGCATAAAAAATACGATTAATTATTATGTGAAGTTAATTTTTTTCATGTTATTTGAGTTGGGTTTTGAATTTTTTGCTATTGGGAGTGTTCTTCTTAGTTGGTGGTCTCTTTTGTTTATTTATTTTTTCCTTGTATCTGTTGTGCTTGCTGTTGGAAAATCGTTTGAAATTGTTTTTTGCCCAACTTGTCTATAAAAAAAAATTCAAAAACTTCGCTGAATTAAAATCATCAAAGGCTTGAATTATTGATGAAAAGAAGTGCCAAATCGGCATTGTTGAATTTACCTTCTGATCGAATATTACTTTATGATACACTACGCTAATTTATGATCAAAATCAAAAGAAATTAAAGAAAATAACTCAACATTCATCAATCATCCATCTCTCTTCAACATAGTCCATACAATGAGTATTTATAGAAAACAAAAACCCTAATTCTCACAAGGATCTAAGATTTGTGTGATATCGTACTAAAACCCAAAAACAAATCTAAAAACCAATATCTAATTTAAAATAAAATGATAAAAAATCCAAATGGAACCTGGACCCAAACATGTTCGGCTTCTGCCCTGCAACAGAAACCTTGTTAACTTTGTCGTTATAGAAATCATTACATGATTCTTGGCTATTGCATTCACTTGACCACGCAAATTTACTTGCTTGTGGTTCGACCCCAGAAAATTGTAGCGACCTTCTATCAAGTTTAATTTATCAAATAAAAAGGGCAACGAGATAGAGTAGATTATTTCAAAGTTTTGCCGAGTAAAACCCTAACTCTTAGCTCATCTTGAAAGAAAGACTAATTTAAGGATCAACGCTGCAGCCCGAAGGGGGGTTGGCGTAGTGGGGTGGAGGCCTTGGCTGCTCGACGGAAAGTCAGAGGTTCGATTCTCATTGGCATCGCCCTTCTGCGCAAGCCAAAACCTCGCATAGGTCCCGGGGCAGGGGTCCCATGCATCGTAGTTTTACGCAGATGATTGTAGGTATGGCAGGCTGAGCCAACACAACCAGGTCTTCGTGCTGGGCGTGGTTTATTCAGGTTATAAATTAAAAAAGAATGGATCAACGCAGCATTGGATGCACTAACAATAGGCACATAAGCATGAAAATTTTTCTATTTATTTTAATGACGAAGAACCCCGTGAAAAGAGCAAAACCCTTGGTGGGGCCCCACGACGACCTTGCCTTACCTAAGCATGGAAGTTGTCAAGGTTTCAAATGACACCAATAGAGACGATGAATTTCATCGTGGGCAGTTGGAGGGGTATTTTAGGGCTGATAAATGAGACATCTTTAACGAGCTCGTTTAAACCTGTAAAATAAACTCAACAAGCTGAATATATCTTTGTTGGGCATTCCCCAAAGGAATGCTCCAAAAATAGCCCTTAGACACCACTTTTTGGAGAATTCTAGAAATGAATGCCTCAAAAAAGCCTTCCGTTCTTCCTGTCACTCTAAGAAATTTGATTTGCAGCTTTTGCGCCAGTAAATATATTTATTGACGCAATCGCTGCGGCAGTAAAAGTTTTTACCGGCGCAATTTACATTCGTCTTCATTCGTACACATTCAACGCCGCGAAACACTTTCACTGGTGCATTATTTTATGCGCCAGTAAAATTTCAGTTCACTTTTGCTTATAATTGATGAACGCAGATAGTAAAACCTGTTTAATAGAAATGGTAAACATGCTACCACATTGACTATTCCGACCACTGTCACATTATCTCCAAAAAAACACAATAGAAATTGAAAGGAGATGAGATCTCCAAAATATGTAACAGAAATTGAAGAAAGAAATGAGAGTCTCATTAAACAAGTGTTCGGCTCCCTCGGTACAGGCTCATTAGGTAATAATAAATATATTTTACATATTTTTTACATAATACAATATAGTGTAAAATAAATTGTCATAATATTTAGCTCGCAAGCAAATAATGTATTGTTTTGTAAATTATCAGGCTCGTTTAGCTCAAGCTCAGCTCATCTTGCCATGAAAAAAGCCAAGCTTGAACACCTTAAGTTCAGTTTGTTGGACTCATTTACCAGCCCTAGGTATTTCACAAGGGTAAGAAAGAATATGTTTCTCTGTAGTTGGGTGGCAATTATAGGTAGATAAATTCCACTTAATCTTCTTTTATGGTTTTCTTGTCTTGTTATTGTTAAAGTGGGTTTTTATGCCTTATGCAAAATTTCCAAACCACGTCTGAGCACATAAAATTTTTTGTAATAAGTCCGATTATGCAAATCCCTTAAAAATCTAGGTCTTAGCTTGTGAAAATCCCTTTCTTTTTTCTCCATCTTTTTCATTTACTTTGTTCTGAATAATTGGAAAAAGTTCTTTAGATTGTCAAAAACAGAAACCCTTAACCATGCTAGCTCTTAAAAGTAAGAACTTACTTCCCCATTGGTAGGGGCACCTCAAGGGTTTTACTAACTGGAAGCCCGCCAATGCGCAGTCGGGGATGGAGACGGGGTTCTTCCATTAGTCTTGCCAAAAGAAAGAAAAACAATAATTTTTTTTTTGTCTCGGAGAAACCGCTCCAGGCGCAGAGATCTAACTGTGCTGGCTCAGCCTGCCATACTTAGGGTCGCTGTCATGTCAGCATAAAACTCGGTGTACACTTGCTTTGTTACATACCCAATTTTTAACTAGATTAAATTTGAAAACTTAGTTTTTTAATTTATTATAAAAGAAAACTAAGATTTAGTTTGTTTTGTATTTTGGGCAAGCTTGACTGACCATTGAGAAGCAGAACACTAGTGGAAACCCATCCGAACCTTTCAGTATGCTGGCCGGGCTGGAGCTAAAGCTAGTGGCCCCAACCCAGTCAGACACAGCCCTAGTTTGATTCACACCTTAGACCCCTCAGTTTGGACAATTCAACTCTACCCTCAGAATTGCACCTACACTATCTCTAACTTGACTCTTTGAGATGATGCATCAACGGTCAAGAAAAAAATTTTAGCATGCGCTTGTCCTTGAGCCAATGATGTATTAAAATTTCCTACAAGTGACAGGCCAACCAGATGTGACATCTTGTGTTGTATTTTACAGTAAGATATAAATTTGTTGTAGTTGTTTGTACATGCAATCTAATAGAAAACACTATTTTGTTTTCGTGCTTCGTTCATTTTTTTAATTTAACCTTATAAATGTGATCTACACAGTTGATTTAATAGAAAAAAAGGTTTTGAATAATGTTTCCCCAATGTACAAGTTTTTTCAAGAACTTTCAAAAAACAACGGCTCCCCAGGATATAACAGGATTTCATGACTCAAAAATCATATTTTTACATTGAGAAAAGATGAGTTACTGGAAGCTTTTTAGGTGGGTGGGAAGCACGCTTCACAAAAACTCGCTTTGAAAGTACGATACTTTTCACTTAAGAAACTTCATGGAAATCTCAATTTTCCCACTCTTCATCTATGCTTTCCACATAATACATGATATATGTTATGTACATGCTTTTCTCATGTTTCTTTTCATGTTTTTCATATATTTTCTCTCACACTTTCACTCACTTTTCATGTACTTTTTTAAATTGCTAACCATCATTGTTAGATTTTTACAAAAATTTAACTTTTTTATTGAAAAATCATGAAATATAAGAATAATTTGCTTCTTGTTTGATTCCTATTCAGTTACCATATTGCTTCATTTTTTATTTATATTTTGCTTTCAAATTGATAGTTCACTTCTCGCTTCATATAAATTTCAAAATACCTTGCTTCTCGCTTCCCATATCCTTTGCTTTTGCTTCCTTGTTTGACAACTTGAACCTATGATTTTTTCCATTAACTAGGTTGTACGTACAATATAGAGTAGCAAATATGTATCCTTTACAGTAACCATATAAAATACAGTTTTACTTGAGATCCACCATCCACAGCAAACTCATGTGAACACAGATGGGTCCCACCAAAGAGGGGCCCACCGTATATTGGTGTTGGGCATCGCAGGGAAAGTGGGGTTTCTTGTCTGGAAATGATTATGGCCACATGTGGATGGATATGGCGTGGCACGTTTGAGCGGATGTGATCTATTCAACTTTTGGCCAAAAAAATGAAGTGCACGGAGATTCCCTCATCCTCATATCATATCCACACTTATTTTTGGGCTTCTGGTAGATCAAGTCCTCCAAAAAGGAACATAACTTTTCTATACAATCCGTAAGCAGCTTTTAGTGCCAATCAAATCCTTGTATCTGACAAAAATTTGGAATCTTAGCCTCATTTTATGACCTTAGTAGTTCTGATAGATATTATATGATGGCAAGGGGATCAAAGCTCAAAGTTAACAATCTTTTTCTTCTCCTAAGTTGCATGAACTATTTTGCAGTTATTGGTTGCCAACTCTTTAAAGACAAATTTCTGCTAAATAGGTTTATCACAGTCATAGATAAGAAGAATGTGTAATGGGAGCAGGTCTCGAGCAGCCTAGTGGTTAGGGTGGTGCTTGGTAAGATGGTGGAACCGCGTGTTTAATTAGGATTGATTTTAATTTCCCTAGAGATCATACTGGTGGCTTGCTTGGTAGGTATCCTTTGCCAACTAGGGCACTCACACAAGGTTTGCTATCTAGGCATCTAGGAAGGGTGAGCCCGTTGAGTTTCATTTCTATGCAGGTTTCAAGTTATAAAAAAAAAAGATAAAAAGAATACATGGTGAAATGTCTAAAACTGCAAAATAGGGGAGGTGTTAAATTCTAGAGGAAATTGAAGCTTTTCATGTTTATCGTGTTATATAGGCAAAATATTGACAGAAATAAATAAATTCAAACAAGTATATTTGTAAGAAGAAATAAAAATAAATGTGTAGAAAACAATATCACCCTTTTTAATATAGTGTATATCAGGTGAGAGTAAAATTCGACGGGTGACTATCAGATGTCATTTGGATGCCGTTCATCCATGCGATGAATGCACTACAAGAAAAGGGATTATTAGTGACGAAAATTAGTGGTGGTGCCAGAAAAACTGGCTTTTATTGGTGCACAAGAGGTGTGCGCCAAAGTGCATTCTTTTATTAGCAAAGAGAAAACATGTGTCAGAAATGGGCTGGTTATTTCGGGCTGCTAACAAAATTTTTGTAACAAATGAGATTCACTCACCTTGATTTCGTAAAATCTATTTTCAAAATCAATTTGTAAGATGTGGGATGCCAGTTTCAACTGTGATTCTTCACGAGAAGGTAAAGCGGAGGCAGGTGCTCGAAATCCATTATCAGGATCCAAAGTCAAAACTCTTAGCGAAATAATGTAACATGCAATTCAGATCGAGAGAGCATATAAGTACTCACTCAACAAATAATGAAAAATGAATATAAAATTAAGAGTAAATCATAAATAACTGAATGAATCCAAATGTTACCTTTTTCAGACTCAAGATTCATTGTCTTTTGGTCTTCAAATTGTAGGCTTTTTTTGGCAAAACCCCCTCCTAGGGTGTGTATAATGATCTAAGAGCTGCTTTTTCTCGGTTTAGCAACACCCCCACATAGGTGTAATGGTTTGAGGAATGAATCTAGCAGCACCCCTACATAGGTGTAATGGTTTAAGGAATGGTTTAAGGAAAATCTAGCAACACCCCCACATAGGTGTAATGGTTTAAGGAATGAATTTAGCAACACCCCCACATAGGTGCAATTTTTTTTCTATGGTCAGTACTCAGATAGAACCTTATTAGATGCCTCAGGTCTTAGGGGGCATCTCCTATTTATAGATTTTAGATTACGAGTTTTGAACTATGAATCTTAGTCCTAAAGGTTTGGATTTGGCTGTTGCAAAATATCCAACTCCTGATTGGTTAGACAGACAACATGGAACTATCTGATTGTGTGAGTATGACATGCTTACATTCTATTGACATCTACTCTGCTCAAGGGTTAAGAAATTAGAAATCAGTTGGATTCAACTAATATGCAGTGAGGTCTATCTCTAAGATAGAGATAGGTTTTCTGGAGGTTTCCTATAGAGGCGTATTCACACAAAAATGCAGGCAAGATCTTGGGATAAGGATAGGGATAAGGCCTAGGGCCTATCTCGACATTCGATGTAGCTGACGGCAAAGCCTCTTTGCCATCTCATAGTAGCTGGCAAAAATTTTTGTTGTCCCCAATAGCGGACGGCAAAGCCTATATGCCATCCCACTGTGGACGACAAAGCCTGAATGCTGTCCCCAATGGTCGGATTCAAAGAACATGGGTCAAATATCTACTTCATGTAAGCATCCTCAACCTATGAAGTTGTTCTTTGACAACTAAGCTGCTATGCACATAACAGCCAATCCAGTCTTCCATTAGCAATCCAAGCCTATAGAAATATAGGATAAAGTTCAAAGTAGGCTAATTTGCTACCAATACATTCACACCTTTAATCAATGTGCCGATATCTTCACAAAGACTTTGGGTCATGATCAATTCACCCTGTTGAAAACAAGCTGGGCGTGTTAAATCCTCACCCACCAACATATGGGGGAGTATTAGAATTACCACAACATTGTTGTATTTATTTGGCAGCCTTATCAGGATCAGTTGGAGATTAAGAAGGTTGGATGGTTGGTTTATGACTAATGTCAAGGAGAGAACCATGTATCCGTTTCATGTACAGTCTTGTAAATATGTTCTTGTTAGCTAAGTAATTCAATACAATAACTTTTCACTGTTTTATCTTTGGCTCTTACCATTTTTACAAAATGGAGGGGTACTGGTTTTCATATTAGAGTAATTTACAATCTGGGGAATCAATGTGATGAAATAAATAAATGAAATGGGAGGTAAAGAAAGGTGGTTTCCTCTGTTACCAAAGGGCCTATATAAGGAAATTAAAGAGAACATGACTACATGAGTCGAGCATAGCCTAAATGAATAGACCATGTAGTTTTCTCTGCTTCCTTCTGCCACAACTGCAAGATATTTTCCTTTGGTAATGACCATAATCACTGTTAAGCGACATTTGTTACACCCCACTCAAGGAAAGCCACTTTCAAACACCCAGGAAGGAAAGTGTTTCCCCTTGGGTGGGGCTGGTAAATGAACCGAATGAATTGAGCAGAGGGTGTTCAAGCTTGGCTTGTTTCTATAGCAAACAGACCCAAGCTCGAGCTCATAGTGAGCCCGAGTTGAATGAGCTGAACTTGAGCTAGCTTGCTATAAAGTTTTAAGCAATAGGATTTGAACTCTAAAACTTCTTGTTTGCAAGCCAAACACTTCAACCATCTAGACTCATATAAAATATGTATGACTAGATATGAGAGACAAAACACTTGTTCTTCATGTTTGGCTTGCCGAGCTCTTTAACAAGTTTGAATGAGCTTTTTACAAGCCAAAAACAAGGGAAGGCACGAGCAGCTCATCTCATTTCCCAACTCTACCCGCTGAAAAAGTTGTGAACCCATTTTGACAAGGAAGATATTTTTTTGTTTTCACTTACTATGTGAGCCTCACCACATTTTTCATGGAGATGTTTTTGTTTAACCTCCCTTAGGAAAGGCCTCTTTTCAATGAAGAGGGCTTTGGCCAAGGTTTCGTTTAGGCAAGTCCAACACAACACAAGGGACCAATTTTGATAAAAGATTGAGGGACTCGTGAGGGTGAAGAACCCTTGGTTAAAGAGGTCCGATTACGTGATATGCCAAAGCACAGTTTTTTGTATTTTGAGGTCGCTACCATCTGTGGCCTTTATCTTCGTGTGATGATGGCGTCAGCTCTTTTTGGTAGGCCCCAGTGTTTGCACAATGAATGGTGGTGATGAAGGCCATGGGCGGTGGTGATCTCAAAACACACAAAATTTAATGTTTTCTGATATCACCTGATCCAACCTCAGCTACCGTGCCACCATACATGTTACACCTGTCCCTATAACAGCCAATGCTATTTGCCGCTCGGGAAAAAGGATCAAGTGCAATCAGAGTGCACATCTGAAATGTGCTGCTGCACCAGAACACCTACCATCTACCGTTGGGCCCCACTGTATAAGAAAGATGGAGGGTGCTCAGTTGCGGCAGCACATCACAAAGGTACAATGCGATTGCACCTGATCCAGCCTCGTTTCTTATGATTGCCATGGGATGAGGGCATTGAAGGACAGACCAAGCCTGTTGAGCTCTGAAGCCTTGGTTCTCTCAATTTTTAAGATTTTTTCTGACGCACCATTATCGGCTGAGAGGTGCCATGTTCGGTATCTGCAATATTGTAAATCCCACGCGGTGATAATTTTCCATTGGCTTAGCTGGGAGAATCAGGTGTAATGTGATTGCACACTTTTAGTGTGCTTTGCTGCACATATCCATCTTTGGGATACAACATGTCAGCTGTGGGGCCCAATCAATGATGAGGTGATCGAGTGCAGCAGCACCAAAGCAGGTTATATGTTCCTCCCCCCCCCGAATAGGGCAGTTAGCTACATCTCATGCTCGGGGTCCCAAAGAGCAAGCATGTGTGTCTCGTCTCCCCATGTTTGTCAGCATTAATTAGCGTTGGAGTTTGATGCAATTGCAAAGACTTAAGTACCCTCTCCTCCATTGGTGCAAAAAAAAATGATGATTCTTGAAAAGGAGTGGTTGTAAAGACTTAAGTGCCCCGAAGATGATTATTTAAGACCCAGTCTCTGCACTGCAGGATTATCTGAGAAAGAAATCTCCCCTAGAGGAGGCCATGAACATCAACCCTCTCACACTCTCTCTCCCTTCTATTTCTGCTTCTATGCACATCCAACAGAAGATCTTACATTGCTCCATCAAGCACCGGCTGACCTGCACATTAACTATTGTGGAGCGTGATTCAGAGTTTTTACCCTTACAGGAGGAGGGTTTGGGGGTTCATCCCAGCGTGGGTAGCATCATTCAACTAAATGAGTTGTAGATCCTGATTCAGAGTTTTTACCCTTATAGGAGAGGGGTCTGGGGGCTCCTCCCAACGTGGGTAGCATCATTCAACTTGAAGAGTTGTGGAGTCTGATTCAAAGTTTTTACCCTTACAGAAAAGGGGGGTCTGAGGGCTCCTCCCAGCGTGGGTAGCATCATTCAACTTGATGAGTTATGGAGTCTGATTCACAGTTTTTACCCTTATAGGATGAGGGTTTGGGGGCTCTTCTCAATGTGGATAGCATCGTTCAACTTGATTTGTTGTGGAGCCTGATTCAGAGTTTTTGCCCTTACAGGAGAAGTGTTTGGAAGCTCCTCCCGATGGTCATCCGACGAAACAAACCTGAGCCATCAAAAATGTTTGTTTGAACTTTTCATCATCATCTTCTTCTTCTTCCTTCTCCGTAAAACACTGTAAAACCCTCTCTCTGTAAAACATTTTAATCTGAATTTTTTACTGCAACTTCATGCATATGTCTTCATGCTCTCCACCAAAAATCAGATCATTCTGAGTTTGTTGGCCCACTTTAAAAATCAAGATTCAAAACTTGTTATTTTGCACCGTCAGGATTTTAGCAGAATCAGGACCAACTTGCAGGAGTGATTTCTCCCTAACCAGAGATGATCTTTCCAATCTGTAAAAAAGGTTGTTTTTTAAATTGAATATAGTTTGTTCATACCAAAGTTCAACGATTTCTATGGTGTTTTCATACCAGTTTGAGGTAGAAAACCATAACCCTGTCATCCTATGTCATTTTAACGGCTCAGATTTTGATCCATTTTGTTTGAATTTTATTTCCCTAATGGGAGATCATTTTTCAATTCTGTAAAACAGGTTCTCTTCGTTTATGTGTCTAGTTCATCCCTGTAAATTTTCAGAATTTTTCATGGTCAATTACTATTTTATTTTGATTAAATACCAGAACCTTGTATCCAGATTTTATAAATGTTCTGATATTGGCCCCCATATCATGACTGTTGTAGCACTTCTTCAACAAATCGTTATTTGATTGGCAATATTCTTCAGCAAATTATTGTTATGATTTTTTTGGGTCTCTAATGAGTCTCTACTATGATTTGTAGTATTTTTGGGTCTCCAATGAGCCTCATAATGATTTATAGTGTTGTTCGGTCTTTTAACTATGATTTATAGTGCTTTGGGGTCTCCAACGAGCTCCACAGCGATTTGTAGTGTTTTTCGGTCTTTTAACTATGATTTATAGTGTTTTCGAGTCTCTAACGAGACCCACAGCGATTTATAGTATTGCTGAACCTCGCTATAGCGATTTGTAGTGTTTCTCGCTAAACACTACAGCGATTTGTGATACAAATCGCTATCCGAATCAGAACCAACTTGTCAGGGTCATATCTCCCTAACCAGAGATCGGATTTCAAATCCGTAAAAAGTGGTGTCTTCATTATGAAGTCTAGTTTATTGCTGTAAATTTTCAGTGATTTCTACGGTCATTTGATACCCCATTTGGATCTAAAACCAGACCCATATCAGTCTGCCTTATTTGAGTGACATAGGTTTTTATTTTATTTTGTAAGAGTCATATCTCCCCAACGGAAGCTCATTTTCCAAATCCGTAAAAAGAGTTTTTTTCCTCTATGTGTCTAATTTATATCTGAAAAGTTTTATAACTTTTTATGCTCATTTGACATTTCAAACCTGTTAAAAACCAAGAAGGGTTATAATTAACTTTCATTCACTCACTTAAAACAGAATAATAACATGTCTCGGTTTTTAATAGGTTTGAAATATCAAATGAGCATAAAAACTTATAAAACTTTTCAGATATAAACTAGACATATAGTGTATAAAAAAACTCTTTTTACGGATTTGGAAAATGATCTTTCGTTGGGGAGATATGACTCTTACAAAATGAAATAAAAACCTATGTCACTCAAATAAGACAGACTGATAGGGGTCTGGTTTTAGATCCAAATGAGGTATCAAATGACCATATAAATCATTGAAAATTTACAAGAATAAACTAGACTTCATAACAAAGACACCATTTTTTACGGATTTGAAATCCAATCTCTGGTTAAGGAGATATGGCCCTGACAAGTTGGTTCTGATTCGGATAGCGATTTGTATCACAAATCGCTGTAGTGTTTAGCGAGAAACACTACAAATCGCTATAGCGAGGTCCAACAACACTATAAATCGCTGTGGGTCTTGTTAGAGACCCGAAAACACTATAAATCATAGTTAAAAGATCAAAAAATACTACAAATCGCTGTGGGGCTCGTTGGAGACCCCAAAGCACTATAAATCATAGTTAAAAGACCGAACAACACTATAAATCATTGTGAGGCTCGTTGGAGACCCAAAAATACTACAAATCATAGTAAAGACTCATTAGAGACCCAAAAAAATCATAACAACAATTTGCTGAAGAATATTGTCAATCAAATAACGATTTGTTGAAGAAGTGCTACAACAGTCATGATATGGGGGCCAATATCATAACATTTATAAAATCTGGATACAAGGTTCTGGTATTTAATCAAAATAAAATAGTAATTGACCATGAAAAATTTTGAAAATTTACAGGGATGAACTAGACACATAAACGAAGAGAACCCGTTTTACAGAATTGAAAAATGATCTCCCATTAGGGAAATAAAATTTAAACAAACTGGATCAAAATCTGAGTCGTTAAAATGACACAGGGTGACAGGGTTATGGTTTTCTACCCCAAACTGGTATGAAAACACCATAGAAATCGCTGAAATTTGGTATGAACAAACTAGATTCAATTTAAAAACAACCCTTTTTATGGATTGGAAAGATCATCTCTGGTTAGGGAGAAATCACTCCCGCAAGTTGGTCCTGATTCTGCTAAAATCCTGACGGTGCAAAATAACAGGTTTTGAATCTCGATTTTTAAAGTGGGTCAAACAAACTCAGAATGATCTGATTTTTGGTGGAGAGGATGAAGACATATGCATAAAGTTGCAGTAAAAAGTTCAGATTAAAATGAGCTCTGGTTACATACAAATTGATAGATCTAAAATGCACCAGAATTCAAAGTATAATCTTGAAAGCAACTGAACATGATGAAAGCAAACTGCACATGCATGGATGTTCAAACATGAGATATAATGCCTTAAAATATGAATGGGTAAAAACTTTGAATCATACTCCACAACTCTTCAAGTTGAATGATGCTACCCACGCTGGGAGGAGCCCCCAAACCCCCCTCCTGTAAGGGCAAAAACTCTAAATCAGGCTCCACAACTCATCAAGTTAAACGATGCTACAGTTAATGTGCAGGTCAGTCGGTGTTTGATGGAGAAATGTTGGATCGTTTATTGGATGTGCACAGAAGTAGAGAGAGAAGGGAGAGAGAGTGAGATGATGTTTTACCCCTCTCTTGTAAGGGTAAAAACTCTGAATCAGGATCTACAACTCATTTAGTTGAATGATGATACCCACACTGGGAGGAGCCCCCAAACCCTCCTCCTGTAAGGGTAAAAACTCTGAATCAGGCTCCACAAGAGTCAATGTGCAAGTCAGTCGATGCTTGATGGAGCAATGTAGGATCTTCTGCTGGATGTGCACAGAAGCAGAAAGAGAAGGGAGTCAGAGGGTTGATGTTCATGGCCTCCTCCAGGGGAGATTTCTTTCTCGGATAATCCTGCAGTGCAAAGACTGGGTCTTAAATAATCATCTTTGGGGCACTTAAGTCTTTTCAAGAATCCTCCCTTGATTTCTTCTCTAGAGAGAGAGAGGGTTTTACAGTGTTTTACGGAGAAAGAAGAAGAAGTCTTTGAAGAGTCAACATCATCTTCGACTTTCTGGATGGAGGACATGTTTGTCCTTTTTTTGAACTATTTGTTTTTTCTTTTTTGAATGAAAGGCATTTTTGTCATTTTCTCAAACCATCACTTTATGAGAAGAATAGCAAGAAAGGGTACTTAAGTCTTTGCAACAACACCAGAGTCCGATGCAAAGTTATGTCAACATACATAGGAATACGAGCCCCATGTGCTTGTATACGTGGTGCTCATTCAAAGCCCCGAACACAGATGTGGGATTCAGTGAATCATCGGGGGGGAACATACACCACCCTCACTAAAAGTTTGCAATTACCTTGCATCTGATCCTCCCTCTTGGCTTCAACCTTGCAGCAAGAAACTTACACTCAGGGTATCCCTACTTCTAAGTTACAACAGCAGTAACCAAGGTCTTGGAACAAGAGCATTTGCAGAAAAACCTTGTAAATGATGAGTGATCTTGCTAAAGTGCACACATTACTCTTGGAAGAAGAGAAACACAAGTTCCATCACACTCACACACACAAGAGACACTAAAATGCCTCAATGCATTAACAAGAAAGACACTCAAAATCAAAGATACACCTTTCGCTTTTTCAAGACTTTTCAACTCTCCACTGTTTCACATATGACCTGTCCTCGAGGAACGTTTCAACAACATTAACTCCCATACATTAACAATATTAACTCTTATCACTCCCCTTTGATGCAAAACTAAAGAACACCAAGTGAATCTCCCAATTTGATAAACTTTGGATGCAAAAGTACTTTGGTGAGACCATCAGCAACTTGATCATTTGTAGAGTAGTGTTTAACACAATTATATCTTCAACAACAATATTTTGAATGAAATGACAGTGGAGCTTGATGTGCTTGGTTTTGCCATAAAAAAACAATTTTTTTGTCATTGCTATTGTAACAATGTTATAATAAATTTTTGTTGCAGAAACTTGATATTATTGCATGCCTTTTAAAATCTTTCTAATTCATATAACTTGACAAGTTATTCCAAAAGCTATAATATGTTCGGCTTCGGATGATGATAAGGTTGTAGAAGACTGTTTTTTTAAGCTCCATAATATAGCACCTAAACCATGATTGAAAACATACTCGCTTGTGCTTTTTCTATCATCTGCAAAACCAGCTCAATCACTGTTAGTAAAACCAACTAAGTTAAAATTAAGAACTGATTTATACCATATTCCATAATTGTTGATTACATAAATGTAGCAAAGAATACACTGGCTACTTCAAGATGATGCTTAGAAGGATCCTGCATGGATTTTGAGATTAAGCTAACAAGAAACATGATATCCTGATGGGATAGAGTTAAAATGCATTAACCCACCAACAATGCTTTTGAACAATCTTGGATCTACACGAGTTATTCAATAATTTGATGTCAACTTATCATTTGTGTTCATTGGAGTAGAACTCTCCTTACAATTTGACATAACGTGCCTTTTAAGAATATCAAGTGCATATTTCGCTTGAGAGATAAAAATATCATTAATTATTTGATAAATTTGAAGTCCAAGGAAGTAATACAAGAGCCCCACATCAGTCATGTCAGTTTTGCTTTATACTATTCTTGAATTTTTCAATAAGAAGATTTAAAGAACCAATATATATAATATCGTCCACATAAATATAAACAATGAAAAAATCATTACCTTCTACTTTGAAACATAACTTAGACTCATTTTCACTTCATCAAAAATCATTTTGCTGAGTGTATGAATTAAGTCTCTTATACCATGTTCTTAGTGCTTGCTTAAGACCAAAGGGTACTTTCTTCAACTTATAAATTTTTTTCTCTTTTTTTATCAACAAGACTTTGTGGTTTCTCAACATACATATCTTCTAAAAAACTATTTAAATAAGCCGACTTGACATTAAATTAAAAAACTTGTCCTTTCATTTGAGTTGCTAATGTCAATACAAGTCTAATGAATTCAATTCAAGCAACAAGACAGAAAGTTTTAAAGAAATCTATACCAGGTTTCTCTGCATACCCCTTTATAACTAACTTTGCTTTGTATTTGTTCACACTTCCATCAGAGTTGCACTTCACCTTGTAGACCTATTTCAAACCAATTGCATCTTTTTCTGGTGGTAAGTCTACAAGCTCTCACATATTCTTTTTCTTAATGGTTGCAATCACTTCTCTCATAGACTCTTCCCACTATTTTTTTTTCATATGCCTCTTTATAACATGTAGGCTTTGATTCATAAATTTCACATAAGTTTTGTGCCTTCCGTGAAGGAGTGTTGTTTGGGTTATTCAAATCACTAGATGATGTCCTTGAAGAAGGAGATGAAAACCCATGGGATGACATATTCTTATTTAATGGACTAGACTTAAGTTCATTCTCTAAAAATATTAGATGTTGACATGATTCTCTTTTCCATTCCCAATAACTATTTTCATAAAAAATATCTTTTCGAATAATCAACTTTTTAGTAGTAGGATTAAACAACCAATAACCCTTTGTTTCATCATTATATCTAACAAATATACATTTTTTACTTTCTTATCCATTTTGGCATGATCATCAAAATGAATCAAAGCATAAACAACAGAACCAAAGATTCTAAAAAAGCTTACATCAGTTTTTTGTTTCTACCAAGCTTCATATGAGGCCTTATTGTGCATTGCTTTAGTTGACAATATATTTAAAAGATGAGTAGACATCGCCACTGCTTCAACCCAAAAATCATTTGAGAGCCCCTCCTCACTTAGCACACTTCGAGCCATTTCTATAATTGTTCAATTTTTTTGCTTGGAAACACCATTTTTTCAGTGTTTTTCTTACAATCAAGTACTTGTGTATACCATTTTGCTTGCAGAAAGAACCGATTTCATCATATAAAAATTCTCTTCCTCTATCAGTGTAGAGAGTTTCTATAACATGCATACTTTTTTTTCAGCGAGGGCTTTAAATTTTTGAAAATTTTCAAACGCCTCTAACTTTTAAATAAGAAAAAACACAACTCATACGATAAAAATCATCAATAAATAATAAAAAATATTTACTTTCGTTCAAAGATGGAGTTTGTACTGGTCCACATATATCAACTTTAACCAATTTAAAAGGCTTTTTGGCTCTCCATGCTCTTTCAATAGAAAATAATCATCTATACTACTTGCCATAAATACAACCTTCACACATATGATCAACAAAAACAATAGATGACAAACCACATACCATCTACTTTTTACTTAACAACTTCAAACGATTAAAGGAAAAATGACCATAACGTAGATGCCACAACCAAGTCATTCTTTATATTAGCAACAAAAAGGCACTCATCAAGATATGAGATATCAAGAGATAACATGTTATTGTCAACGATGTGAATCTTAATATATGAAACACTAGATTTTTTAGTTCTAATTTCATATATATTATCATAAAATATTATTAAAAAACATTTTTTAATCAACTAACCCACACTAAGCAGGTGATGAGCTAAGCCAAGAATATAATAGACATTACTATTTTTTTTCTTTACCTGATTTAATTTTAACTGCAATGGTACCTTTGCCTTCAATTTTTTACATGCTTGCCATTTTCAAGTCTAACTTGCAATTTCACTGATTCATCCATGTGGCAAAATAAATCTTTTTTGCCTAGCATGTGGTTACTATATCTACTATCTAGAAACCACATCACCAACACTTTTATTTGGATTTAAGCAAGTAAGAAATAAGTTACCATCTCCTTGCTTTTCTTCGACAAAGTTTGATTTTTGTTTTGCTTTATCCCAACAGTAGGGCTCAGTATGATCCATCTCTTTACAAAGCGTGCATTGTTTTCTCTTGTGGCTTTGTTTTTTATCTCCTTTCTCACCACTTTTTTATTTTTGCTGGGTGGTGTAGGATCTTCCATGTCCACGACCACAACCATGACCACGACCATGACCACGTTAGCTAGCTTTTATTCTGCCTTTGCCTACATACTTGTGATCAGAGAAATTTTCACCATTTTTATCTTTGTCAGAAATCTCCACCTTAAACTGAAATATATACTCAATATTCTTATCAATCGATCTGTTCATTATTACTTCATTAGCCATCAAAGAACTCATTAATTCTTCAAGAGAGTAAGTTGATTTCGATAGTAGTGACAACATGATTAAATTTTGAAGCTAAACTCCTTGAAACTTTTTTACAATATTTTGATCAATGATGTTTTCCCCAAAAGATCGCATTTGATTAATAATATTAGAAATTTTAGAAAATAAATCTTGTCTAGACTTACTACCTTTCACAAACAATGTCTCAAATTCTCTACATAGAGTTTAACCCTGATTACCTTTTTGTCACCATGAAATTCTTGTTTTAATATGTCTCATGCTTCTTTTGGTTTTGTGACATTGGCAATTCGAGGAAAAATATAATATGTAACTGCTTATTGCAACACAAGTAGAACTTTGAGTCCCTTTTCCAAATCCCCTTTGTATCTGCCGGTTTCTCTTTTGCTTTAGAATTCTTTGTTCCCATAAAACCATTCTCTACTAGATCTCAAATATCTTGTGAGATGAAAGAATGTTCAAATTTTTATATTTTAAAATTTATAATTTTCTCCACTAAAAATAGGAACCAGAGATTGTGAAAGATTTAGTGTGTTCACACCATTGGACATCATGAACCAAAAAAAATAATTACCTCTCTTCACCAATTGAAGATCTTCTACTTCAACTACGACTACACACAAAAGAAACACTAAAATACCTCAATGCATTAACAAAAAAAGAACACAAGAAAATAACAAGAAAGCAAAGAGCACACACGACACTCAAAATCAAAGACACACCCTCACACACACACGTCTAATGCATTTTTATAGGCACAAAACCATTAAGGCATACACCCACGTATACCACCAACCCATTAATACTAACAATACCACTAACCTTTACTCACATTTTTTCATTTGAAGCAAAAACACACACCCTTTCACTTTTTCAAAGACTTTTCAACTCCCCACTATTTCACACACCACCTGTCATAAAATGTTTGTTTCAACAACATTAACTCTCATAGGTTAACAACATTAACTCTGATCAATTTTGAGCATAATCTACTGAGATTTGAAGAAAAATATTGCATACCTTTTTCTAGCTTTGAGCAAGACAGTATAAACAGATGTAGATTGGCGCATCATCAAACAACAAAGTGCAGATATGTCATTGGCAATTATCAACAACCTTGCTGTAAGGTCGATCGATGCTGGGTTTACTCTCTAGTAAGAGGGGGGACTTCAAGAGTTTTACCAACCATAGGCCAGCCAACTGTTCGAGTTTCCAATAGCTTTTAGACCTTTGTGGTAGAAATTGTGAAGATAAGCGAATTCTCTAACAGCAAGTTAATTATTCTAATTACAAAACCCAAATAATGTAAGTTCTTGTATCAATTAAACATAGATCCTGGCAATATGTAAGGTGCATTGGTCGATAGAATTTGGTTGGCTTCATATGCACAACTGGCAAAGGGTTCATAAGCTGCACACACACAAGCTCACAGAGTTCTTCATCAAGGTTTAGTCCTCAGTCCTATGTAAAAACTAAACTCTATTGCCGTGTGTGTCACTACAAGAAAAACGTGGATTAGCGACGGACATTTGCGATGGATTCTTTTCATTGCAAATGTGTGACGAATTAGCGAGAGAAAACTATCCGTCGTTAACATTCAAAATATTTGCAAAATTAGCGACGAAAATATCTCCCTTATAATTTCGTCGCTAATGAGCGACATAATTTTTCCATCGCCAAGCACTACAAGAAAAATAGTAATTAGCGATAAAATTATTCTGTAGCTAATCTATCGCTAATTAGCGAGGGATTAGCGAGAGGATTTTTTCGTCGCTAATTAGCGACGGATTGTGACAGAAAATTCTCTCGCTAATCCCTCGCTAATTTTTTATTTAAATCGTCCCATCTGAGGCGCAATTTTTTTTCTCTCTCCTAGTTTGAAAATTTTTTATTTAAACCATCTCCCACCACTCCTCCTGCGAGGTCCTCCGCTCCTTCAAGGAGCTCCACCGGCTCTGCATCGAGCTCCCCGACGGCAAGCTCGACGTCGACGGCGGTGCCCTCCTCAAGTAGAAGGCCGAGTTCGGGAGCTCACTCAAGAGTTGTGCCATCCTCGTCGCCTCCTCCTTCCGTCGGTGGCCCACTGCTAGCTACGATCTCCCCATCGATCCCGCCATTGAAGTTGAGAGGGACCCCAATTGTGGCCCTGAGGACCAATGAGGCATCCCTGAGTCATTTTACATGAACGGCGGACTGAAGCTGCGCGTCGTCTGAACGATCACCTTGCTGATCACCACCTCCGCCGGAGAGAGCGCCAGAGAGCACACCGGAGAGCATGCCAGTTCTGTGCAAAAGACCCCGCAGTGGCGGGCCGACCTGCTCGTGTGCAATGCATGTGTGGTGCGGTACAAGTCCGTCCTATTGTTGCCGGAATACCGCCCGACAGGGATCAGTTTTTTTTAAAATTTAGCGACGAATATTATCTGTCGCTAATTTAAAATAGTGACAGACTCACGACAGATAATATCCGTCGCTAATTTAAAATAACGACGTACTCACGACAGATAATATTCGTTGCTAATTTAAAATAACGACGTACTCGTGATGGATCATGTCTGTCGCTAATCTGTCGCAAATTAGCGACGAAAGTAGCGACAGATAAGTTTTATCGCTAATTAGCGACTAGGATCATGCGACAAACGCTATCCATTGTTAATTCGTCGCCAAACTGTTTAGCGACGAATTAGAGATGGATTAGCGGTGGATAGTGTCTGTCGCTAATCCATATTTTTCTTGTAGTGTGTATATATATATATATATATATATATATATATATATATATATATATATATATATATATATATATATAGTAGCTGCCTATCATTTTTTAGCCTACCACCAGCGAATAGGTTCTTTCGGGTTGTTTTTCACAAATCTTACCCTACAGATGTGTTCCACATGGTTGATTTGCTAGGAAATGATACCTGGATTGTGTTTTCGATAAACAATATGATTTTTTAAGCATTGAATATTTATGAAAATTGTAGACCATCAATTTTTAAATCTTATAAAAACCTACCTGCATGTCGAAATCAGACGATCAAAGAGTTGACTCCAATAAAATCAATCATGTCGATCACATTTGTATGGTTATATTTAAAAAAATAGCAAAAAAAACACTTCAAAAGCCTGGTAAGCTAGAAAATTAGTAAGTAGCTACCAATTTCTCTCTCTCTCTCTCTCTCTCGCTATATATATATATATATATATATATATATATATATATATATATATATATATATATATATATATATATATATGATGCCTAGCTGCGCAGGAGCGCAATGTCTGTTGGATGACGCTACACTCAGCATCAATTTTTGTAAAAATACCTTTACTGGCAAATTAAAAGTGCGCGCCAGTAAAGCTCTTGCACCTTTAGTGTACAGCTAAAAGGTCTGAGGTGCGCCGGTAAAGGTATTTTTGTGAAAACCGCGTGATAAACGCTCAGCATCATCCCGCTGGTAGTTGTGCACCCAAGGGTTGCACAACTACCATTTTCTGATCTCTCTCTCTCTCTCTCTCTCTCTCTCTCTCTCTCTCTCTCTCTCTCGCTATATATATATATATATACACACACACACACACACACGTCTTTGGTGCATATATGAATATGGTATCAATGAGCCAAAGTCCTTGGCTCGATCTAACCCTTCCGATGCGTTTAGTATAGTCAATTTGTCAGCGATCAACGCTTGAATCACAATTTTTTGACCAAAAATACATTTTTTTAAGCTATAAAAAATTGGCATGGATTTATGACTTATTTTTTAATCACCAAAAAACATGTACATACACCGGATTTCAGTGATTCAAAAGTCGATTCCCAGCAAACAGACGATGTAAATCATATCTATAAGGTTAGACTCACTTAAAAGACCACAAGCAATAATATATTTCTCATTTCAACTCATTGAGATGGTATACACATCTACACCAGATTTTTTTTAATAACTTTACAAGTCTATATGAGGGAAAAACCCTTGTTGGGCTTTGGCTCTTAAAAAGTAACAATTTTGTATAACAGGCTCATCAAGGTAGATACAAACACATTTCGCGGACCCAAATGAGCTCCTTGCTAACCCTACTTTTTTCGTAGTGATGCCAAAGAAGAGGAGGGCTTGGCTTTGATAGTGGACATGGAGGTAGACTTTACACTGTTCCTGGGGCAAGTATAAACCAAGGCTAATATTGCTTTGTTTTTTCGTTTATTATGTAGGAAAACTGCTCTTAGGATCGATGACCTGGTTGCACTGGTCTAGACTTTATGTACAATCGGTGTAAAACTCACGAGTCCTTCCTTTGACCTCACAGGGAGCCTCTTTTTTTTTTTTTTTCTTCGACAGAGAAAGCTGGGGTTAGGCAAACCCCTACCAGTTATAAAACTATACCATTTGAGGTTCGAACTTGCAATGTCCCAACACAAGATGACCTACTTACTAACTGCTCTTGCCAGACAAGCGGAGCCCCCGTTTTGTCTTGCAGAAGGGAGCTCCGACATGGGAACTCAAACTTGGGATAGGGAGCAGACCTTCCTATCCATTAGTCCAAGATCATGCAGGCAACCTTTATGGTCAGAACCATTGTTACCTATGGATGCAAATGGATCGGATCCACAACAGCTAAATATTTGGTCAGCATTCGGATTTGGAACAGCCAAAAATTCCAAAACCTCCATCCTTGATCTGACCCATTTGAATCTCTACTGTACCCGAATCAATATCCTTTATATGGATTTCAGTCCATATAGAATGATTGATTGATGTGAGCTTTTATGTTTCGATACTTATTCCGACAGTAATTGGAAAAAGAGATAAGGGGCAGCCTCTTCTCATTACACAGGACAAGAAATTCGTTTTACTAGTAGTAGAGTTGGTAAAGGAACCAAGCTTCTTGTAACACTGACTGGAAGGATGTAATATCTCCGAATTGACCACTAGGATCTATGATGTATCTTATTCTCGTAACCCTTTTGATGCAATATAGGCAAATTATTCATTCGAAAATGATGGTAACTAAAATCATAAGATGCTTATATATTGAAAATAACCCAAATTATAAAAGATATTTAAGGCATCTGGGCAGTGTGTTTAATGGCATGCAAGTAAAACCCAGAATCATAACTGGGGGTATTGGTGAAAGAGTTAAAGCTAGTATAGCAAGTAAAAGGCGATGTATGTGTAGGGACATTGTTTGGTAGGAGCTGTTAGTGCACGTCACCATGTGTTTGGGGGCGTTGCAAGTTCAAAAACCCAATGGTATGTTGTGTAACTGGTGGGAGTCTGCCTAACCTAGGGGTGTCAACAGGTCGGGTTTGGTTCGGACCCAGGTGGTATCAGACTTGGACCTGTTTTCGGGTATGGTATCGGGTCTGGACTTGACTTTAATTGGGTCCACTATAAGAAAAACCATATCCAAACTTGATAAGAACTATATGAACCAGACCTGAACCATACCTGATAAAACCATATTTATTATTATTTTTGCAATGAAAAATTGTGGGTCTTAATCGGAGGGTTGGGTCTGGGTCTGGTATAAAATTTCACAAACTATGGTCCATATATTAATTGGTCCTTTGGGTCCAGACCCGGGTCTTATTACTATACCCTGCCGGATCCTATAGGGTTTGGTTCGGGTGAGTCTGGATAAACCTGACCCGTTGACACCCTTAGCCTGACCCCAGCTTGTCTGTAAGAAAAAAAAAGTTGCAAGAAATTTATGAAGTTACGTTGGTGAAATGGCCTGTTGTGCACTATGGTCTATGTGATGTGTACTCGTCAGAAATTGGATGTTTTGGGTTCTACGAGACTTGTGGCTACCGCTGCTAGACAAGTTGAATACGTCAGAGTCCGAGTTTTATTACTTTTCATAAAAAAAAAACTATAACTAATTAATGCTTTATTGTTTCATTTTGATTTTGGGTGCATGGAGTAATTTAACACGCAACCTCTTGTACAGAGGCCACACAAGATAGAGTGATAATGGGTCCCATCCTCGGTTTTCCTCACTTCTGCGAGGGTTTCTCTGTCATCAAACACACAACTAAAAGAAAAAAGCACACCACTAGAGACATTGATTTTAACGTGGTTGGGTCTTAGGAACATAGCTCCATCCACACCAACGAGGGCGCCGCGTGGTTGGTAGGCGCTGTCAGTGCACATCTCCTTGTGGTGGGACGTTGCAGGTTCAAAACCCGTAGTACCGTTGAATAATAATTGATGGGGGTCTGACTAACCCCGCACCCCGTGCTTGGCAGGAGCGGTGCACATCTCCCTGTGGTAGAACGTTGCAGGTTCAAAACCCGTGGTACTATTGAATAATTATTTAACACCATGTTTCCCAAGCAAATCTATACGGAAGGACTGTTTAGAAACAGGGAGCAGGTAATGAGAGTTCGGCAGAATTCTGAAAGCGTAACAGCAATCAGGTGGCGTCGTCAAGCATGTTGGTTCCCTCCCGATGAACACTGGATTCTGGTTAACATAAGCAGTCTGTTTTATTCACATTGGCACTTTGGCTACACTGTCATGTTGGAAAGTTTCTGTGGGCAGGATGTTTCTCTGTCAAGGAAGGCCTAGAGGCAAAAGAATGATGCGGATGGCCGAAGATTCTCAGCATAGTCGATCCAAAAACACAGCTCATGTTGGAGTCCGGTAGGCTTGATGTGATAGCCAAAACAAAAGCGAAACTTGAAGAGGTAGACAAAATCAGGTACCTCACCACATCACACAATTTTTTGATAGGTTCTGTAGTTTCAGTGTACAAAATTCTAAATTCAACTCTAATTGCATAGCTAGGATACTGGCTAAAATAGCTAAAGGGGAGTGATCAAATCATGGAAAGATCACCCCCCCCCCCCCTCCCCCCATTGGTGATAGTAAGGAAATGTAAAGAGCTCTGTAATTTTTTGATGAATTAATTGAATCTGGTAGGGGTCTGCCTAACCCCAGCTTGCCTTTCTAAAAAAAAAACCCTGCATCCACGAAGTCTCTCTTCTCTCTCTTTTTCCAATTCAACTCGAGAGAGGAGATTCCACTATTTATGATTTTATATTACACGTGTAGGAAGGAGTTTTTGCATATGAAGATTACACGATTTGGCTTGGTCTCCTTTCATATTGAGGATTCTTTCTGAAACACATTTAGGACTCTCCTTATACATGACTTGCTTTATGTGCAAGTCTTTCTTTGTAGAACTTATATCACACATAGAGCGGTGGGATACATTGGAGTCCTTAGGTAAGTTTATGAACTTGATGACTTTCCTCGAGTTGCTGACGGTGTATGTCCCAGGTCAGGTTTGGACAAGGGCAAGACACTCATGAGTACAGAAAGTGATGCTTCCTTTTTGTTTATCCCGAATCAATAAAGAGAAATCATGCTCACTGACACTACATATCTGGAGATGTAAGCACAACCAGTATTAGGATCAAGACATTAACATCCTTATCGCTGAGCTGCATAGCCCATGAAAACACAACAAACAGATTTGAAGTCAAGCTTATGTCGCCCATAGGGTCGAAGGCAAGGACAACATGTTGAACCAAAGACTTTAAGAAACTCAGGATCAAGACATTAGCATCCTTATCGCTGAGCTGCATAGCCCATGAAAACACAACAAACAGATTTGAAGTAAAGCTTATGTCGCCTATAGGGTCGAAGGCAAGGACAACATGTTGAACCAAAGACTTTAAGAAACTCAGGATCAAGACATTAGCATCCTTATGGCTGAGCTGCATAGCCCATGAAAACACAACAAACAGATTTGAAGTCAAGCTTATGTCGCCTATAGGGTCGAAGACAAGGACAATAGGTTGAACCAAAGACTTTAAGAAACTCAAGATCAAGACATTAGTATCCTTATCGCTAAGCTGCAGAGCCCATGAAAACACGAAGCAGGTTATATGTTCTCCCCCCGAAGAGGGCAGTTAGTTACATCTTGTGTTCGGGGGTCCCAATGAGCACCACGTATTTAAGCATGTGTGTCTCGTATCCCCATGTTTGTCAGCATTAATTACCATTGGAGTTTGATGCGATTGCAAAGACTTATGTACCCTCTCCTCCATTGATGCCAAAAAAATGACAATTCTAGAAAAGGAGTGGTTGTAAAGACTTAAGTGCCCCGAAGATGATTATTTAAGGCCTAGTCTTTGCACTGTAGAATTATCCAAGAAAAAAATCTCCCCTAAAGAAGGCCATGAGCATCAACCATCTCACACTCTCTCTCTTTCTGCTTCTGTGCATATCCAGCAGATCCTACATTGCTTCATCAAGCACCGACTGACCTGCACATTGACTGTTGTGGAGCCTGATTCAGAGCTTTTACTGGAACCTGATTCATAGTTTTTACCCTTACGGGAGGAGGGTTTGGGGTCTCCTCCCAGCGTGGGCAGCATCATTCAACTAAATGAGTTGTGAATCCTGATTCAGAGTTTTTACCATTACAGGAGAGGGGTCTGGGGGCTCCTCCCAGCGTGGGTAGCATCATTCAACTTGAAGAGTTGTGGAGCCTGATTCAAAGTTTTTACCCTTACAGAAGGGGGGTCTGAGAGCTCCTCCCAGCGTGGGTAACATCATTCAACTTGATGAGTTGTGGAGCTTGATTTAGAGTTTTTGCCCTTACAAGAGGAGGGTTTGGAGGATCCTCCCAGCGTGGGTAACATCATTCAACTTGATGAGTTGTGGAGCTTGATTTAGAGTTTTTGCCCTTACAAGAGGAGGGTTTGGAGGATCCTCCCAGCGTGGATAACATCATTCAACTTGATGAGTTGTGGAGTCTGATTCAGAGTTTTTGCCCTTATAGGAGGGGGGTTTGGGGGCTCCTCCCAACGTGGGTAGCATCGTTCAACTTGATGAGTTGTAGAACTTGATTCATAGTTTTTTTCCTTACAGGAGAGGGTTTGGAGGCTCCTCTCAGCATGGGTAGCATCATTCAACTTGATGAGTTGTGGAGCCTGATTTAGAGTTTTTGCCCTTACAGAAAGGGGGTCCGGAGGCTCTCACCCGACGCGGGTCTCCAACGAGCCTCACAACAATTTATAGTGTTATTCAGTCTTCCAACAACGATTTGTAGTGTCTTCCGCAAATCACTATAGCAATTTGTAGTGTTTTTTGGTATCCATCGAGCCCTACAGTGATTTATAGTATTGTTGGATCTCACTATAGCGATTTGTAGTGTTATTCGGTAAACAAATTGCTACCTGAATTAGGACCAACTTGTCAAAGTTATATCTCTCTAACCAGAGGTCATATTTCAAATCCGTAAAAAATGATGTCTTTTTTATTGAGTCTAGTTTATTTTTGTCAAATTTTAGCGATTTCTATAGTCATTTCATTCTTTATTTTAAGTAAAAACTAAATTCCATAGTGATTTATAGTGTTGTGCAACTCAAATAATACAAAATAATAGGGGTCTGGTTTTTAGTTAAAATAAAGAATGAAATAACCATAGAAATCGCTAAAATTTGACAAGAATAAACTAGACTCAATAATAAATACACCACTTTTTACGGATTTGGAATATGACCTCCAGTTAGGGAGATATGACTTTGACAAATTGATCCTAATTCGAGTAGCGATTTACAGCGATTTGCTTATTGAATAACACTACAAATCGCTATAGTGATTTGCGGAAGACACTACAAATCGCTATAGTGAGATCCAACAACATCATAAATCGATGTGGGGCTCGATGGAGATTCAAAAATACTACAAATGACTATAGTGATTTGCGAAAGACACTACAAATCGTTGTTGGAAGATCGAATAACACTATAAATCATTGTGAGGCTCATTGGAGACCCGAAAACACTACAAATCGTTGTAAAAAGGCCTGATAATACTATAAATTACTGTTAAAAGACTGAACAACACTATAAATCGTTGTAGGGCTCGTTGGAGACCCAAAAACACTACAAATCGCTATAGTGATTTGCGGAAGACACTACAAATCATTGTAGGAAGACCCGACAATACTACAAATCGTTGTTAGAAGACCGAACAACACTATAAATTATTGTGGAGCTTGTTGGAGACCCGACAACACTAAAAATCGTTGTAGCAGAGTCATTGAAAAAATCATGGAAAAGAAACAGAAAAAGAAAAATAGAAAAATCGTGAGAAGGGGTGTTACGAAAACCTCGAGCAAGAAACAACCGAAGAAAACATGAGCCCCACGATTAAACAAAACATTTTATTGCTCTTTTTCGATAGTTAAAAGAGGAAAACAAATAAATAAAATTATACAAGGCCCAAAAAAAAATGGTACGGGGGCGCTGCCCCTCGTCTGCTGACCACGCAGCGGGACCCACATCGGGGGAGAGCCCCCGGACCCCCCTCCTGTAAGGGCAAAAACTCTAAATCAGGCTTCATAACTCATCAAATTGAATGATGCTACCCACGCTGAGAGGAGCACCCAAACCCCCTCCTGTAAGGGCAAAAACTATGAATCAGGCTCCACAACTCATCAAGTTGAACGATGCTACAGTCAGTCGGTGTTTGATGGAGCAATGTAGGATCGTATGTTGGATGTGCACAGAAGTAGAAAGAGGAAAGGGAGAGAGTAAGAGGGTTGATGTTCCTGGCCTTCTCTAGAGGAAACTCTTTGTCTCTCTTGATTTCTTCTTTAGAGAGAGAGAGAGAGGGTTTTACAGTGTTTTACATAGAAGAAAGAAGAAGAAGACGACAATAAAAAGTTCAAACAAACATTTTTTATGGCTCAGGTTCATTTCGCCGGATGACCACCGGATCGCCGGCTCACCATCAGATCGCCGACTTACCATCGGATCGTCGGCTCACCATCGTTTCGCTGGATCACCATCGGATAGTCAGATCACCATCGAATCGCCGGTTAAGGTTCGTTTCACTGTGTAGACTTTGAAGAGTCAACATCATCTTCAACTTTCTGGATGAATGACTTGTTTATCCTTTTTTCGAACCATTTGTTTTCTTTTTTTGAATTAAGGGCATTTTTGTTATTTTCTCAAACCGTCGTTTTATGGCAAGAATAGCAAGAAAGGGTACTTAAGTCTTTGCAACTGCACCAGACTCCAATGTTGAGTAATGTCAACATACACGGGAATACGAGCCCCATGTGCTTATATATGTGGTGCTTTTTGGGACCCCCCGAACACAAACGTGGGATTCAGTGAATCATCAGGAGCAAACATACACCACCCTCTCATGAAAACACAACAAACAGATTTGAAGTCAAGCTTATGTCGCCTATAGGTAGGGGGGTAGCCAGGATTAAGGGGGGGCAAACAGGGGTGTAGCAAAAAAAAAATGGTGTGATAGTCTGGGGTTCAGAGGCAGCGCCCCCTAATTTTTTTTTGAGATAAAATAAAAAAATGACTACAATTATTAATAAAAATTTATTTCATATGGACAAATCAAACTATTTGCTGCAGTCAGGGCTGAGCTACAAAAATGGATAAAAATCTATTTCATATGGAATCAGGGCTGGGCTTTTAAAAAATATATATATATTTTTTAACTGGGTCTGGAGGCAGGACTGGACTACAGCCCAGTTCGGCTCACCCCCCCCCCCCCCACCCCCACCCAAGCTTTGCCTATGCCTATAGGATCGAAGACAAGGACAATAGGTTGAACCAATGACTTTAAGAAACTCATAGTCGGGCTTTCTTTTGAACAAGACTTCTAAAGGGGTCTTACATCTAATATTCTTGGATGACAAACGGTTTATTAGGTACACAGCTGTGGGAAAAGCATAGTCCCAATACTTGTAGGTATTCTAGCTTGGGCCATCATAGACCTGTATCAACCACATGTCTCACTACAACAAAGCAGTAGATTAGCGACGACCACATTCCGTCGCTAACATGGTTAGCGACGGATTAGCGACAACGAGGCGACAGTATGCTTACGTCGCGAATATTTCGATGCTAACTGGCGACAGAATTATTCCGTCGCCAGGTCCTCCGCTAATTGCGATGGAATAACGAGCGCTATATTCCGTCGCCAATCCGCCGGTACTAAACGGCGACCACGGCTTGGCGACGGATTTACTTCCGTCGCTATGCCGTCGCTAGATTAATATGAATAGCGACGGATGGTTCCGTCGCAAACACGAAAAAAAATTAAAAAAATTTATTTGAAAATTAAATACCGAGCAATTTCTATTTCCTATACAATTTATATTTCCTGTAAATAAAAAACAAACCACACAAAAAATTTCATATAACAACAATCTACAACAATTAATCGTTCCACCTTAAAATTAAGAAGTTTAATTATTTACAATTCAACAATTACAATTAAGAAACATAAAAAAAATAGAACTTCTTCAACACAGTCCTCTAATCATCGCCAAGATTTTGTGCGTCTTCTTGTTCATTGTCTTTATCTGTCCCTTCAGCTCCACTACGCTGATTATCGCTAGCAGCCTACACAAGAAAAGAACAGTCAGTATTGATAAACAAAATATAATGAAATAAATTACACACTATATGTGATTCTATCATGTGCTCATGTGTGATCTAAGGCAATAAAAAAACTCTATATGTGATTCTATCATGCTCATATGTGCTCTAAGACAAACAAAAAGTTATATATATATATATATATATATATATATATATATATATATATATATATATATATATATATATATATATATATATGTGTGTGTGTGATTCTATCATGCTCATATGTGTGCTAAGGCAGTCAAAAAATTGAATATGTGATTATAGCATGTTCATATGTGTTCTAAGGCATCTAGAAAAACTCTATATGTGATTCTACCATGCTCAGATGTGCTTTAAGGCAGGCAAAAAACTATATATGTGATTCGATCATGCTCGTATGTGTGCTAAGGCAGTCAAAAAATTGAATATGTGATTATAGCATGCTCATATGTGCTCTAAGGCAGGCAAAGCAAAAAAATTTATATGTGATTCTATCATAATTGATATATAGCATGTTCATATGTGCTCTAAGGCAGACAAAAAAACTTTATATGTGATTATAGCATGCTCATATGTGCTCTAATGCAATAAAAAAACTCTATATGTTATTATAGCATGCTCATATGTGCTCTAAGGCAGTCAAAAAACTGAATATGTGATTATAACATGCTCATATGTGTTCTTAGGCAGTCAAAAAACTGAATATGTGATTATAGCATGCTCATATGTGTTTTAATGCAGTCAAAAAAACTTTATATGTGATTCTATCATGCTCATATGTGTTCTTAGGCAGGCAAAAAAACTTTATATGTGATTATAGCATGCTCATATGTGCTCTAATGCAATAAAAAAACTCTATATGTTATTATAGCATGCTCATATGTGCTCTAAGGCAGTCAAAAAACTGAATATGTGATTATAACATGCTCATATGTGTTCTTAGGCAGGCAAAAAGTTATATATGTGATTCGATTATACTCATATGTGTTCTAAGGCAGACAAAAAACTGAATATGTGATTATACCTGAGAGGGACCTGGAATCGAAGATCCCCTATCCTGAACAGCGGCCTTGATCTCATTTCGGAGAAAGGGGGCGACGGTGTATTGGAAGTAGTTATTCAGTGATTCATTAATGATCTGGCGTACATCATCACCAGAAAGAATAGTCGGCTGCTTGGAGCTTATGTCGGCGCAAGAAGTCGGTGAGCCGTAACTGGAAGAACCAATAACTGGTGAAGTATTCATATTACTCCCAAACCCGAACACGCGACCTTTTTTGGGTTCACCTGCTGCAGTCACCCATGCTGTAGGATCAAATGATGGATGTTGAGTAGCGTCATCGTCATATCGCTCTAGCATCTGTTGCTCATATGCCTCCTACAAAATAATGTTTAAAGTATTCATTAATAATTAATGATAACATTATGATAACTTGCATATATATTGCAATGATTATTAATAGAATTAATACATACCGTTGTCGTTCTCGCCTTCTCTGATACAAAGACTCCCGTGGTCTTCCGTTTATGTGTTTCTACAAATACATCCTTATATGGTACACTGCCTCCTTTTTCTGCTTCCTGCGAAGTTAAATGACAAAAGAATTAGTATACAAGTTTGCAACAATACTTATAAAATTAATATTATATATTGATGAGTTACCATTTTTTTTAGGTGGCTCCCAAATGTCATAGATCCACCTGTGTGTAGATGGGCTTCGGGCATCTTCGATCGATTTTATGCAGCCTTCGCAGAGCGATTTTTAAATGCATCTCCCGCCCACTTATCGCACATTTCATCCCAGTAATCTCTCCTGATAGTAATAGGACCATGGCCCTTCCACAGTAATGGATCATCTACTACGCCAGATGTTTTTTTTGCTGCAGTCTTCATAGTGTGCAGCATGTCTGCAAATCGATTGGCAGCCACCTTCTGCCACACCTTCCTTGCATCATTTTCTTACACCGTAGTTGCGAAGCGATTCGAAGCCTACAAATATTTTCAGAAAGTTAGTAGACATTGCTTAAATAAATTAAATATGAAACACATTAACTATGAGAAACAACTGTATACAATGAATGAGGACCACAATCTGTCTAACACCTCCTTTGGGTACTCTTTCCATTGAGCAACTGGTCCTGGTAGATGTTGAAGAAGTGAATTCCTAATCTCCCGTATTACTTCTTGTGGCTCAAACCTCGTGCTGCACATGAATTGTTATACAGTAAATATCAATATAAAATATTTAAAAGATATGCAATAATTGAAAACAAGATACTTACGGTCGATTATCGATATACACTATTCGAATGAGTCTTCTTGTGTCAGTCTGAGAAGACCCTGTTTCTTGTGTTGGCTGTTGACTTGTGTGATCAACTGGTGTAGGTGGGTCGTGTACAGGCGCAACATCATCTGTAAAAAAATACATTAAAAATTCTCAGAATGCGCATTTGAACTAATCAAGCATCCAATTAGTTATATGATATACCTATCACAGGAGCCCGTGAAGATAAAGGCTGAGCCTGGCTACTACTGGATGAGCGACCACTATAACCTCCACGAACCATATTCTAACAAATAACATATGCCATACAATACATTCAAATAATTCACATCAAGTATTACAATGCATTCAAGTCATTCACATCAAGCATTGCAATGCATTCAAATAATTCAAATCATTCACATCAAGTATTGCACTAATTCAAATCATTCACATCAAGTATTGCACTAATTCAAATCATTCGTTCCATAAATTATAATATATTCAAATAATTGAAATCATTCACATCAAGTATTACAATGCATTCGAATCATTCGTATCAAGTATTACAATACATTCAAATAAAATTTTTAATCATTCACACCAAGTATTGCAATACAACTCACATCAAGTGTTACAATGCATTCAAGTCATTCACATCAAGCATCATCTATATATTCATGCGATAACTCATTGTCCACTATCCTACGGTACATCCATTCACGGTTTGCAGTCATTTTGTCGTATGATGTTACGAATAGTATCCTAACCAGTTAAAAGAGAACCATCAGAATGCTATGATGAAGAAAATATCAAATTTATCATGCAATATATGATGTCATACAATCACAAGAATTATGATGCATGCATTGATAACTTAATATTTTCATGTGCAAACTATTCATGACACGATACATTCATTTGAAGCATGCTTTCAGTATACAATTTCACATGGAAGACATAATCAAATTGAAAGTAACTACATGTAAGCATGAATACAATCACATCAAACATTGCAATACATCGAAATAAACATCAAAATAATTCATATCAAATAAATGTCAAACATGTACCTGCAGCAAACACACTTCAATATCCCACCAACTACTACCATGCCTAGCATGGACTCCGTACTCAAAAAATAAGAACACATCCATATTCATACATTAAAATCATGCTCAGCATGATCTCCGAACTCCAACAAAGCAGTCCTAAATATCAACAACTAAGTGAATGTATGAACAATAAAGTATTACATTCAATAAATTAAATAACATGTGATGCGCTTGCATCACTTACTCACCACGGGTATTTACCCGATTTGCATTGTTTTTGTCACTTACTTACCACGGGTGGCGGGGCACAAACGAGTTCCGTTGAAAAATCTGCAAAAAAAAACACTGTTTTAAAATGAAGTCACCACGGAAAAAAAATTGTTCTGGCAAGGGGTCGACTCCCCTGTTGTTCCGGCGGGGGGTCGACCCCCTTACGAAATATAGGGGGTTAACCCCCTTACGGAACGTAGGGAGTTAATTGACCCCCTGTTCGGGCAGCGGGTCGACCCCCAGCCTGTTACGGCAGGTGGTTAACCCCCTGCCGGGGTCGACCACCTGCCCGGGTCGACCCCTTGCCAGAAACGGCAGGGGGTTAACCCCCTGCGTTTTCCGGCAGGGGGTTAACCCCCTGCGTGAAAATGGGGGTTAACCCCTGCCGCTTCGGGCGGCGAACGGTGGGATCGGCGGACGGTGGGACCGGCAAACGGCGGGAGCGGGACCGGCGAACGGCGGGAGCGGTGAACGGCAGGAGCAGCGAAAGAAGAAAAGGAAAAGCTGCCTGGGATTAGGGTTATTCGAAAGTTAGCGACGGCTTAGCGACGGATTAATTCCGTCGCTAAGCCAACGTAAAATCAAATTCGCGAAAATAGCGATGGAACCTAGTTCGTCGCTAAATAGCGACGGACTATATTCCGTCGCTAACGTCGTCGGTAAATAGTGCGATCGTAACGACAAAACAGTCTGTTGCAACATCCGTCGCTAATTAGCGACGGACTATCTTCCGTCGCTATTTTCATAAGATTCATTAATTATAGCGACAAATATTTATCGCTCGCTAATCCATCGCTAATTAGCGACGGCATATTTTCATCGCTAACGTCGTCGCTAACAACGTATTTTCTTGTAGTGTCTGTACTTACGTTCATCAGACCCTTTCTGCTCATGGATGTAGACATGAAATCTGGTGACCAATCCTGCAGGAATTTAGAAACTTAGCAACAAAATCACTACTCCCAATCAGTATAAAAAAATTTATTTTTTCTATCAAGCACATTCTCAACATGCAACTTAAATGCTTGAAAACTTTCACCAAATAAATTTATGAAACTTGTTGAATGCACCAATAAAAATCACATAATATTTAAACCCTTTAATGCTAACATCTGTGTCTGGCCTCCACACTAAACAATATCTAAAGGACAATAAATAGTATCAAAAGGTAAATTGTGACTTTTCCCTTTATGGCAAACATCCCACACATAAATTATAAACAAATTAGAATAAGGAAGACCATGCTTATTAACTACTTGATGAACTATCAGAAAACCTGAATGACCTATGCGTTGGTGCCAGACATCCAAAGTTGCTTGCTCTCCAACATTCACTTTTTTTGGTGTACTACTTCAGGATTCAACTTGTAGAAATTCAAACACCGCATTATTATCATGATAAAACTTTTGAACAGACATCAAGTTACAAGATATTTCAGGAACATGCAATGTCTTTCTAAAGGAAAGAATGATTATTGTGATAAAACATAGAAAAACCATTATTCTTTATCAACGAACCTGACGCATTACCTATCTTAACCGTGTCTGATCCTTGATAAACTCCATGAACTGAAAGATTGTTCAAGTCACTAGTGACATGATAGGTAACACCTGAATCAAGGTACCAACTCTCGTCACCGATAGAAACTTGGCCTGCATGATACACTTGAGGTTGTTGGGGCTCATTCTGAAAGACGTGAGCAATTTGACGACATGACACATCCATTATTGTTGAATTTGACCTACACAACCTCTATTATTTTTGCCCTAAAAATTTTCTCTGAATCCTCGGCCACGGCTATTGTTCTATCGGCTTTGATTAGACTGATAACTAAAGTTGTGCCTTTGAGCGAAGTTGGCAGTCAACATCACTTCTATGCTCTTTTCTTGGTTCTCGGCTACGCTGATTTCTTTTAACAATAGAAGATTACGCAGCTCACTTAAAATAACGGGGTTAGACATGCTACTTATGGAAGTATTGAATGTCATGTATTCAGATGGCAGCCCACAAAGGATGTGAAGAAGGCTTGGACACGATCGTGAGTTGTTGAGCTATAAGTTTAGCTCGATGAAAAAATCATCAATCGATATCTCTCTTTTTAAGCTCTTGCAGGATTTAGGATCTAGAATGAGTCCCGTTGACCACTTGCATTATTAATGAACTATGATGGTGATAGCAGCATGATGCCATTCTTGTGATTTTCTTTTATTTTTTTATTTTTTGTTTGGGGGCAAGTTTGGATATCTCCTAGTAGAAACTTATGGATCTAAAGATCATGAGGTATTAAAGGTTCTGCATGGGCATTATCTGAATTGTCAGGGTAATGAGGTTCTTTTGAATCAATGCCTCACCAGGGGCATTGAGGTCTTTTTACATGGCTCAACCTCCTTAGTAGCAATGTCATTCTTTTTCGTGGAATCTGCTACATGATGTCTAACCCATACCTGTCTTCCGATTGCCGTCATCTAGTGACCCTTTCGTTAAAAACTCTAAAATCTAAGACAAAACAACCCTACTTGTCTAATCAAACCTAAGTTATAATTCAAAAAAATCATATCCAAGTACTGAGATATAGCCAAAATATCAAATACTACTGTGATTGACAAATCCTTAAACTGTCAAAGCACCACTGAGTCCACTGCCTATAGTATAGTTAATTTTTATCCCCTATAATCATTAAAAAGTCTCCAAAAAAATACTTGCACCTTTCCTCGTACCTCAAACTCCAAGACCAACCCTTTTACCCTGCTTGGAATCAATGATGACTGAAACCCAATACTAAATGGGTGAACTCAATAACAAGATTGATGACATGGATGCCATGATGCATGAATTCATGGACACCAAGTCTCTAGAAATTTTGGAGGGTTCTACCAATGTGGGCCAAAAAACCATGACACCCACTCAATGGGGAACAAACAAATGCACTAACTCTAGATAAAATTTTCCGCATTCTATAGTAAGGATCCTATTAATTGTATCTTTAAGGTGATTACTTTCATGTAATGCAAACCCTTAAAATGGAAAAAGTGTTGATTGCTATGCAGTGTGTTAGTACCACTGGTTTGAAACAAACCTAAGAGTATTCAGTTTGGATGAGTTCTTACAGGCTCTAGTGCTGTGATTTGTGTTAGGAAACACTAAGTAAGAAAACTAAAAGACAAGAACAATCAAATCACGAGGGACACATAGATTTATGTGAAAAAACTTCCCTTCAAACTAAAAAGAGTAAAAAACAACGGCCACCCAAAGGAAAATCTTATTGCTCTTTTCCGACTGTTACAAGAGAAAGAAAACAAAGTATTTATACAAAGCAAGGGCGACAACCCAAAAATCCAAACTAAACTAAATGGATAAAAAATGCTCTGATGGATCCCATGTAGCTCGACTCCCCTCCAGTATCAACTTGCAAACTAGAATCATACCGAACTTCCTTAAACAAATCACTAGGAATTGAGTCAAGTTACAAATTAAAACCATATCCCCATAGGTGCGTTTGGCTTATTATTAGGGCAATCTAGACTTAGGTGCAAAATAGAGTTGTACATGGAAAGTTGGACGAGGACCAAAGCTTTATCCTGGAGGGTAATACAAAACACTTAAAAACAGATTAAAAAATGGATTGTATTTTGGATCTCATTTCATATCTGACAATAAGGATGTCAACACATCGGGTTTGAGTTGGATATCCAACATAATCAGAATCTAATTAGTCAGATTTGGTAAATCAAATAGAATACAATTGATATTCAGATTTGGAATCAGTATGCAGTTTTGCATCAAAATCTGAGTCCAAACTGAATCTTAAGAGAAATAGTTTAGTGTTCCAGTTGGTGAGGCCACAGAGACCAATTTGTAGCTTTTGGGTCCGGATTCATATTACCTTTTTTCCTGTCTGACTCTAACTCTGAGTCCAAATCTGATTAGTCGGATTAAGTAGTACCTCTATCTGAACTGAGTCCGACCCATTCAAGTCCCTATCTAACATATGTTCAAATAAGATATTATATCAATATTTGAGTTTGAATCTAATAGGGAAATTCAAAAAATCTAAGTCCAATTTGAATACGTAACCCTATTCTTCCAGCCACGTCAGAGAAATCTGGGCGTGACTTACTAGATGAGACCTACTCTTAATATTAGAATTAACTCGGTTTTTCTTTTTTTTATTCTATACAATAATTTATTTACCATAACTGTTTGTTTTATATGTATGGAAGAATGACCTGCATGCCACACAAGTTTGAAAATGTAAGAGAATTATATTAGTCGGAATCCTCGGAGAATCACTTGTGATGCTCCCAAACAACAAGAGTCCAAAATCCCAATTCCCTTTAAAAATTATTTCCTAAGGTATCAATGAAGGTTGTGTAAATCTCTCTCTCATGTAAACATTGTGAGCTGCCCACAAGGGTTCCCCTCATCTGGTTGGGGTGACTTGCTAATGTCACCACGTTGATGGGACGTCACAAGTTAGAAACCCATGGGTGGTGTCCCTTGTCGCAAGGTTGAAGCTGAGTGTACTCTTTAGTGGGCAGAGGGACCTTAAGGTTTTTACCAATTGGCGGTCAGCAAATGTGCAGTTGGTGATTGGAGACGGGAACATTGTGAGCTGATATATATATATATATATATATATATATATATATATATATATATATATATATATATATATATATATATATATAGAGAGAGAGAGAGAGAGAGAGAGAGAGAGAGAGAGAGAGAGACTCTTTATTTTGGGTTCCTTCATGATATTGGCAGTTTACTAAGTTTGATGCATGTTCGCTAAGATGATTTTCTGTCATGTGTGATCTTCTGCCATCATCTGATGCATGTTCGCTAGGATGACTTTTTCTCGCCATGTTCAAAGCGTTTTTGCTTTATGCAAGATCACTTATGCTTTGTTTTATCAACCACCTCGTGACCTCATATTCGTTTGACTTATACACATTATTTGTTCATCCAATAAATATCACGATCTGTTTTTCCCGTTCTTATTCTTATATATATATATATATATATATATATATATATATATATATATATATATATATATATATATATATATATATATATAGGTTAATATGTGGTGCTATTGAAGGCACAAAACTATTGAGTATGAATCACCTTTTAAATTTTTTTTAGATTGTTTGTAGACAGGACATTATAGATGTTTATTTACAATGTTTGTTTAGGAGAAAATGCGTTTTGAATCACGAGCTTGTGACATGTAAGCATATTTTTTTAAGGGCTTCAAAAATAAATGACTCATAATTCATCAGATTTCCTTAAAGATGCTCCTTCTCTAATAACAACCTCTTCTACAAAGGCCACATATTTCAAGTATCTATAATACACAACTCATTTAGCTGCCAGAATTAGGGACTTGAACTGAGTCCGATTCATTCAAGTCCCTATCTAACATATGTTCAAATAAGATATTATATCAATATTTGGGTTTGAATTCAAAAAATATAAGTCCAATTTGAATACGTAACCCTATTCTTCCAGCCACATCAGGGAAACCTGAGCGTGACTTACTAGATGAGACCTACTCTTAATATTAGGTTTAACTCATGTTTGGTCAACTAGGTTTTTCTTTTTTTTATTCTATACAATAATTTATTTACCATAACTGCTTGTTTTATATTTATGGAAGAATGACCTGCCACACAAGTTTGAAAATGTAAGAGAATTATATTAGTCCGAATCCTCGGAGAATCACTTGTGATGCTCCCAAACAAGAAGAGTCCAAAATCCCAATTCCCTTTAAAAATTATTCCCTAAGGTATCAAGGAAGGTTGTGTAAATCTCTCTCTCATTTAAACATTGTGAGCTGCTCACAAGGGATCGATCCGCTCATCTGGTAGGGGCAACTTGGGAATGTCACCACATTGATGGGACGTTACGAGTTCAAAACCCATGAGTGGCATCCCTTGTCCCAAGGTCGAAGCTGAGTGTACTCTTTGATGGGCAGGAGGGACCTTAAGGGTTTTACCAATTGGAGGTGAGCAAATGTGCAGTTGGTGATTGGGGCGGGAACATTGTGAGCTGTTCTTTAACATATAAACATATGATATCTCCACATTGACCATATATATATATAGAGAGAGAGAGAGAGTTTTCAGTTCATGATATTGGCAGTTTACTAAGTTTGATGCATGTTCGCTTGGATGATTTTCTGCCATGTCTGATCTTCTGACATCATCTGATGCATGTTCGCTAGGATGACTTTTTCTCGCCATGTGCAAAGCATTTTTGCTTTACGCAAGATCACTTATGTTTTGTTTTTCCAACTACCTCGTGACCTCATATTCGTTTGACTTCTACACATTATTTGTGCTCATCCATGAACATCACGATCCGTTTTTCCCGTTCTTTGACTGGGGGAGTATATATAGAGGTTAATATTTGATGCTATCAAAGGCACAAAACTATTGAGTTTGAATCACCTTTTCAAAAAAAAATTTAGACTTTTTGTAGACAGGACATTATAGATGTGATTTACCATGTTTGTTTAGGAGAAAATGAGTTTTGAATCACGAGATTGTGACATGTAAGCATATTTTTTTATGGGCTTCCAAAATAAATGACTCATAATATACTAAAATTTCATTTCATGATTCAAAATATCACATTTTTATATTGAGATAGCATGATTTAAGATACGATCCCTAGCAAACAAACCATGATAAACACGGATGGTCAGGTTGAGTCGATAAAGACTAAGCGTATAATTTTCAGCTCAATATTCATCATGTATATATGTGAGAACAAGAAATATGGGCATTTTCAATATTTTTTTTGCAAATCCAACCATGCAGATGTGTTCCGCATGGCAAATTTGCTAGGAATCAATTGTGGGATTGAGTATTTTCGAGGAAAAAATGTGATTTTTAAATGCTTGGATATTTATGAAGTGATTTTAAAGCTTTAAAAAAACTCATCTATGCATTATAATTGGATTATTCAAGAACAGGTCCTTATAAAGCCAAGCTCCATACAAATTTAAGAGAAAGGAACAAAAAATCTTAGTTAACACCGCAGTTCTCATATTCTACCACTACAAGAAAATTGTGGATTAGCGACGACCTATATCCATCGCTAAGCCATCGCTAAACTGTTTAGCGACGGATTAGCGATGGATAGAGGCCATCGCGAATTTTTGCTCGCTAATTACCGAAAAAACTTATCTGTCGTTAATTTCGTGGCTAATTTGCGACAGATTAGCGACGAACATTTAAAAAAAAAATAAAATAAATTGATCCCTGTCGGGCGGTATTCCGGCAACAATAAGTCGGACTTATACCGCACCCGACAGGCATTGCACAGAACGATCACTCTGCCTCGTCGTCGGACTTGTATCATCCTCCGTGAACCGGTGCTCTCCGGCATCGCCGTCCTCCGTGAACCGGCGTCGTCGTCCTCCGTGAACCGGCGTCGTCGTCCTCCGTGAACCGGCGTCGTCGTCCTCCGTGAACCGGTGCTCTCCGGCGTCGCCGTTCTCCATGAACTGGCGCCGTCATCTTCCGTAAACCGGCGTCGCCATCATCCTCCGTGAACCGGCGTCGTCGTCCTCCGTGAACCGGCGCCGACGTCCTCCAGTGATCGCCGACCGTCCTCCGGTGTCACCATCCTCCATGAATCGACGTCAGCATCTTCCGTGAACCGGCATCGTCGTCGACATCCTCCGTGAACCAGCGTCGCCATCCTCCGTGAATCAATGTCGTCGTCCTCCTTGAACCGGCGCCGACGTCCTCCAGCAATCGCCAACCGTCCTCTGGCGTCGACATCCTCTACTCTCATGTACATGCTCTCCAACGCACTCTCCGACGTCGTCGTCCTCCGAAGAAGTCGGTTTAAATCAAGCGCGATTGATTTAAATTTCGAACGAAGAGAGAGGAAAAAATTCGCGCTTGGTTTAAATCGAAAATTAGCTAGGGATTTAGCGAGAGAATTTTTCCGTCACTAATCCGTCGCTAATTAGCGACGGAAAAATTCCCTCGCAAAAATGTTTTTCTTGTATTGAGAATTAACGACGAAAAAATTATTGTCGTTAATCCGTCGCTAATTAGCAACAGATTAGCTAGAGAAAACTTTCATCGCTAATCCGTCGCTACTTAACGACGGATTCATGAATAAAGTTTCTCTAGCTAATCTATCACAAATTTGCGACGAAAAAAATCCATCGCAAATTTCCGTCGCTAATTAACATTTTTCTTGTAGTGTACTCTCTCTCTCTCTCTCTCTATCTATCTATATATATATATATATATATATATATATATATATATATATATATATATATATATATATATATATATATATATATATATATATATTCCTCCTAAGCTAGGAGGGGGTGGACGGCCTCAATTTTTCATTTTTTGACACTTTTTAAAACTCTAACCTTACAAATGTGATCTGCATGGTTAGTTTAGTATAAACCCATTGATGAAACATCCGATTATGACATATGAGCAAGATTTTATAAGGATTCAAAAATCAATAGCTTGGAATCTTATAAATTTTAAAGCTCATAAAATCATATTTTTTCATCAAAAAGTTTGATATAACATTCAATTTCTAGCAAATGGATCTTGCTAAACACATATATCAAACACAGTCTGAAACATAAAAAATCATTACTGTCCACACCATACAGATGGTTAGCAGGAACCAATATATAAATAATTTTCAGCTCGATGGTTTTATACCTTCAATGGCACCAAACATTAACCCTATATACGTATTATTGCCACTGATAAAAATTAATTATGATTGGAAGAGGCCGATGGCTATCTGTGTACCACCTGATCTCCCGAGTTGACCTTCAAAATCACATGCTTTAATAATATTTACGGAATAAACAAAGGAAAATGAAATGGAGTCTAAGTTTCCTGCAATATGATAACAAGTCAATAGATTCTATGATAATGACCATCAAAGAATGAAAAATATATACAAAGACATGGTGAATATATAATGATTATAAAGGTGGAAAAAACAAGGTGCTGCCTCAATAAAGTACAGAACAGACTCCTCTGGCTATCCTGTCCTAGAACAGCACTTCTTTTTTTTGTTTATTTTTTTAATAACAGTAATAGTCAACGGGAAGCTCAAATACTGAAACTCACTCCCCTAGAGTCCGGATCGGGTGCAATCACATTTCACAGAATTTGTGCATTAAGCAACAGATTGCCCTCCATCAGGCCTTTGGCCACATAATTGACAGGTCCTGTCCCCAAGATGGAGGGTGATCAGGTGCTTAATGCTTTTGCAACAAGGGACACCACCCATGGATTTCAAACTTGTGACATCCCATCAACTTGGTGACATAAACAAATAGCCTCCACCAGATGAGCAGAGACCTTGTGGGCATCACTTACCGCATATTGGCAGGCCTTTAGTTGGAAAAAACCATTGACATACCCTTTATCGACTAGGAAGTACACCAGCTTTAACCTTGCAGCAAGAAACACCTCTTGTGGGTTCTGACTTTCTTGGTCATCCTATCTCAGGTGACAAATCGTGGTTCTTCATAACTAGGAAGGTAAGCCCTTGCTGAACGCTCATTTCAAGTTAGAGATGTCAATGGATCGAATAATATCCAACATGGGACCGGAATTCAAATCTGATTAGTTAGATCCAGTAGCCAAAATAGAATCTGAATAATAATCGGCTTCAAATTCGGTATTGAATTTTGCATCCTAATCCAATTCCAAGTCTGACTGATATCTGAATCTGGATAGAATCCAAATCCTAATGCATGTATTCGGATGTTAAGTTAGATGGATCTATCTTCGGTTTTAGCTATTCCCAACTGACTCCTAATCCGAAATTGAATTCTATTAGGTCAAATCCCATTAGGTCGAACTCATTATTAACTAGATCTAACCCAAGTCTCACTCGTTCACATTCATATGTACAGTTGTATGACATCACTACTATTTTTAACATAGTTACCAGGAAGTGAAATGGATACGAAAAGCCATGCATGAGGTAACATGAAGTGTAAAGCAGGTATAAGCTTTGGAAGCAATTGTAAGCATATGCAAAGCAAAAAAACAACAACATGAAGAAAGCGAAGCGGAAGTAAAATATATATAGGGTAACTATTGGCTACTAATGAACGTAAGGAACTACTAAGTAGAAATCACTCTTTTCTTTAAAAAAGTTCAATTTTTTGTATATCAAATGTTAAGGATGTGATCTACATGGTTTGTTTTAGCCGAAAACTTGTTTTGAATCATGTGATTATGACAAGTATTTAGGTTTTTAAAGGAGTCCAAAAATCAACGGCATACAATGTGCCAAATTTTCATAAATTAAAACATCACTTTTTTATATCAGAAAAATACTATCCAAGGCTTGATCCTTAACAAGCAAACCATGTTGAAGACATCTATATATGTAGTTAGATTTAGTCGTTGCAACCTGCAACTATGATTTTTAGCTCATTAGTATCTTACCTTCATTAGTAACAAATATTTTCCCATCTATATTACTATGAAAAACATAAGAAAATGAGGAAGCGAGGAGAAAATGAGGGAAAATTGAAGAAAAAGCTAGTGACAAGCAATTTGAAAAGCGAACGTGAAGCATGTTTCCCATAATATGAGATTTTCCTCACAGTTGTTCACTTTTCAATAGAAGTGTGGCACTTCCCGCTTTCAAATTAAGCTAGTGCTTCCAGTGACTAATTTTTGCTTATGGTTTATAGGGGTGTCAACGGGTCGGGTTTGGTTCGGACTTAGGTGGAACCAGACTTGAAATTTTGAGTATTGTATCGGGTTAGAACTTGGGTCTACTATAAGAGAAATCATACCCGGACCCAATAAGAACTACGTGAACCGACCTGGACCATACCTGGTAAAATAATATTTTTTATCGCTTTTATATTAAAAAATTGTGGGTCTTAATTGAAATTCGGATCCATGTATTAATTGGACCTTCGGGTCAGGACCGGGTCTTAATCGAGTCTCTTTACTTGTCACATACCAGGACTCTATAAGGTTTGGTTCGGTTCGAATCCGTACAAACCCGACCCATTCACACCCCCTAACTGTTTAGTAGAGATTTAGTGAATGCACAAAAAATAATGCTATCTTTTTTTGTGACACGTGTTGTGAATGATCTTCACAGATATTTTAACCGATTCAACTTCTGTGGGACCCACAGTCCGAATCGAACACGTGTTGAGCAGATCAGGGTAGCCGCATTTTTTTTCTTTGTTTTTGGTGCAATTACATTGCACCTGATCCTCTCTTATTACGTGGAGAAGATGGCATTGCGATATATCACATTGATATTGCGTTGTCAATAATAATAAATCAGTACAGGAAGTAAATCAACGTTTGGCCTCTCTCATGTAGTCGTTATCCTTTATCTATTTTTTATTCAATATTTAACTGCTAGTTTGATAACGTTTACTTTTATGATAAATGCTCAACAGCAAGAGAGAGAGAGAGAGTACGTGAAACAGAATTTTTTTATTAAATAATGGATGCATGATTCATGAAGAATATTTTTTATCAAAAAGGCATTAAGAAAAAATCAGTATAAGAAAAAGAGCTACAAAGAAATCAACAAATAGTATCTTTGTTTAGTTCGGCTATAATTTTATAAAATGAGTTGAAAAAGGGACGAATTTTCCTGAAAAGCAAGTGAGGATGTATGGGTTTAAATTTAAGAGTAAATTCAATCAACCCTAGAACCGATAAAAATATATTCACACTGGGTTTTTTATGGAGAGTTTTTTTTTATCAAAATTTTATTGGCAAGAAACATGTTTAAATAGGGCTGCAAACTGGTCAGATATAATCTGGATCCTACCTGATCTAAATTTGAATTATCTCTGTCTGTCTGAATCCCAGTGTGGGCATCTGAACAAAATTTGATTATGTAAGAGGTTGCTCCAATCTGAAATCTATATGGTGATACTGGATCTGATAAAACATTACTGAAATCAAGGTTTTTACAGGTAAAGTCTGCAAATGGATCTGACTAGATCTGAATCCAAACATAGTTCTGACATAAAATGCTGACTCAAATCAGATCCAAATCCAAGAATTATACCAATATGTAAATCTTAATCCTGTCAGAGTACCCTTTTGGATCCCACTTTAATGATCCATGTCTGAAAATAAAATTTTGGGTTTGGATTAAAAGTCCAATCCAACCTAGGGGTGTCAACGGGTCAGGTTTGGTTCAGACCCAGGTGAAACCAGACTTGTCCCCGATTTTTTGGTATGGTATCGGGTCCAGACCCAAGTCTAATCAGACCCACCATAAGAGAAACCATACCCGGTCCCGATAAGAACTACATGAACCAGACCCAGGCCATACGTGGTAAAATAATATTTTTTAGCATTTTTACATTGAAAATTTGTGGGTCTTAATCGGAACTCGAGTCGGATCCGGGTCTGGTATAAACTTTCCATGTATTAATCAGACCTTTGGGTCCAGATCCATGTCATAATCGGGTCTTCTTATTTATCGCCATACCCAGATCCTATAGGGTTTGGTACGGGGCGGGTTCAGGTAAACCTGACCCATTGATACCCCTAATCCAACCCGATCCATTTGCACCAAAGAGAGAGAGAGTAAGGATATTCAATTCACATGGAGTCATGCATATAAATAAAGAGAATGAGAAAAAAAGGACGGAATTTCATTGTTTGGTTGGTTTTAAAAGTTCTACTGGCAAAGCACGTTTTGAATCTTGCTGTGACAGAGAGAGAGTGTCCCACCTAGGGGTGACAACGGGTCGGGTCTACCCGGACCAAACCCTATAGGGTCTGGGTATGGTGATAAATAAGAAGACCCGATTAACACCTGGGTCCGGACCTAAATATCTGATTAATACATGGATCCAGGTATAGCTTGTGAAATTTTATACCAGTCCTGGGTCCGACACGCGTTCTGATTAAGACCCGCCATTTTTCAATGAAAAAAATGATAAAAAAAATATCATTTTACTAGGTATGGTCCGGGTCAGGTTCTTATCAGGTCTGGGTATGGTTTATCTTATAGTGGACCTGATTAGACCCAGATCTAGACCCGAAACCATACCCGAAATGGGTCCAACCGTACCCGTTGACCCCAGGGCCCCACCAGGTACCACCCCCACCCACATGCATAAATAATTAAAGAGGAGCGCGTCCAAGCTTTCTGCGGCTCTGAAACTCTCTGTATCGAAGGTGGGCCCCACCAATTCCAGCCACAATAGACTGCAGCAGCAAAGGCAGGAAGTCGAAGTCTTTGTTTGGGAGCTGGTAACCAGAATGGGAGTTTATGCATTTGGTAAATAGTTGGGTGAAACCAACTTAGTGGTGACTGTTTGGGAAAAATGATATATAGAGGATGTAGTTTAAGCATTTTGGAGAGGAAGTGAGGTCGCTTTTGTATTTGCCAATGTTATCAAGGTGCCCCTTTTATATTCGCCAATGTTATCAAAATCGATCTCAATCGGCTTGAATCACCCAATTCAGATTGAATCAGCACTTTAACGAAATGGAAACGGAGGTCGATTTGAACCTTTTAAAAAATCTGCTCATTTTTTGCCAATGGGCTAATTCTACTCTAAATCGATTAATTTAGATTTTTAAATATATTTATAAGAAATTAAATACAAAAAGCAATCTTTGTCATGATCCCATTTGAAAACGTTATTATTTGATTTGATTTGATTTGATTTGTATTGACTTTGTCGTTTTTTCTTGTTTGATAAACCCATTCATTTAATGAATCGATTTAACATTTGCTCTCTCTCTCTCTCTCTCTCTCTCTCTCTCTCTCTCATTTTTATCAAAACCGAATTGAATCGGTATTTACATAGAATTATCGCTTTTTCGTTTCGATTTGGCGGCCGATTCAGGCCCGATTGGACTGTTTTAAGCTCAATTAGCTGATACAGCTGAGTTGGGTTCAATGTTGTTAGTATGGTTGCTAATCGGCCTGAATCGGTCGATTCGGATTGTATCGGGCAGAAATCAATACGAAACCAAGCTTATTCGGCTTATTTTTAATTTTTTTAAAATGGTTTACAATATTTTTAATATTTTGTCACACGTGTCACCTCTTGATTAAAAAGTTATCCGATTCAGCTCGAAATTAGAATTGGCGATTCATCTGAATCGTCCGATACAATTCTGACAATGTTGGTTGGTTCTGAATTGGCTTATATATAAAATGTTTATTTTTAACTTAAAATATTGTTTTAATACATGGATTTAAAGCTGTTGGCTTTGATTCGATTTCTAGTGATTCAGGCTTTCTTTTTTCTGAAAAAAAAAAAACGATTCTAACAGCATTATTGGTGTTTGCAGTAAAAATTGTGGAATTGGTAACTGTCAGTCTACCACTTCCCGAGATGCATGAAGAGTCTCCTTCCCACTGCCAGCTCCTCAACAGATTCTAATCAATAAACTAAAACCCGAAGTGAAAAATTATGTATGAAGGGTCGTCAGCACAGTAAAAAAAAACTGAGAAGAAGGGCGTTTTCGTAGAAAGATCAAAATAATAATAATAATAACGTACAAGATCAAATTTCTCTCTGCAAGATGGCAGTGAAAAATGGTTGTTTTGTAGCGTGCAAAAACGTTGGTTTTCTTCACTTTGGTGGTATTTGGTTCAGGTTGGTTTCTATATTTATCAAGCCTGAGCTCCCCAAGAGCCAAGTTTTGTTCTCTCTCTCTCTCTCTCTCTCTCTCTCTCTCTCTCTCTCTCTCTCTCTCTCTCTCTCTTGATTGCATGACCCTTCAATCGTTTGTCCTTTGGGGTTCAATTTGTGGGGAGGTTTTTACAGTTGGGAGCATCTTGAATTGAAGAAAGCTTTGGGGTCTTGAAGTCCTTGGGAGATGGCCTCAGCATCTGGGGATACAGAGGACTCGAACAAGGGGAATATGTGGGTTCTGGATCAGAAGCTAGACCAGCCCATGGATGAAGAGGCTGGGAGGCTCAGAGACATGTACAGGGAGAAGGTACTAAAAATTTGATAAGTTTGGTTCTCTCTTCCTTCCCTTTCCCAGTCGTTTGTTCTTTGGACTTGTTTTTGTTGTTGCAAAGTTATGGTTTGAGATGAAAGACAATTTCGAATCAGCTTTGTTCGCTAAGAAGGAAACTATAAGTGATGAAACCGCGAAACCAATCGATTTGTTGAGAAAAAAAAATCAGTGAATTTAGTGATCCTTTTCGGGGTTACCATAGATAGAACCTGCCCAATTTTCACAGCGATTCTTCTTCCTTGTTGTTTTGTGCTTTTGAATGCGGAGATTCTTCGCATGTGAAAATTTGGTAAAAGAAAAAGAGGGAGAGATGGATGAATGCAAGCAAGGAGTTTATTACTGCCCTTTTGCCATTGTTTTGAGCCGATCAATTGGCGCGAAAAGTCCGGACGAGCTCGAAGAGGGCAGTTGAGATGAAAGGGTGACTGGTTTTCGAAACGTTTGGAGTCGGTTTCGAGTCCGAATTGTAGAATTTCGAAACAGATCGAAATTGAATCCGAGCTCTCACATACTGTGGATACTTTTGTGATTTGCTTTTTCTCATTCATTTTGTGATTTTGGGCATCATCTGACTTGGCGTAGTTTGCATTCTGCAGGCTTTTTCATCCTTCTTGGTGCTACGGCTTGCATTTCAGAGTCTTGGGGTGGTCTATGGTGACTTGGGGACATCCCCTTTATACGTTTTCTACAGCACATTTCCTCGAGGAATAAGCGACCCTGAGGATGTGATCGGAGCGCTTTCATTGATCATATATTCTTTAACTCTCATTCCCCTCTTCAAATATGTGTTTATAGTTCTCCGAGCGAACGACAATGGACAAGGTGAGTCAATTCCAACCATAAAACTTGATATGTTCAACGGTTTCTCAATGGATTTTGGTGTGGCAATCGATATGCTTGCATAGTAGTTTCATAGAATCATGCTGAAAGCGTATTTCTTCACTTTGGTACTTTGATCACTTGATGCTGTGGGCCTGGTAAGCCTGGCCCGTTTCATTCCAGCTGAATAAGCTCATATTTGTGTCGTGTTCACTATCAGATAATTGCAAGATCGTTCACTCGATCCCCTGTTAGTGTTTGTCCAGCTGTTGAGATAATAATCCCTAAGGTTGCTTAAGTTTCAATTGTTCTAATTAGAGGGCCAAGGAGTTTGAGAAAGCACAACACGTAGTGCTATCCACCCATTCTTTGTGAAAACAAAAAATGGTCATCAAGTTCAAGTAATCCCATATTGGGTTGACCATAGATAGGCCTTCTGTAAGTCCACTTTCAAACAAACTGCAGGCGTCTATTATAGATCATGGTCTCTATCTCCTGTGCAGGAGATTTTGTCTTTAATGTGCTTACCCCTCAAGGGACTACCTTTTTCAAGGACTTTGAATGAATTCCTATCCTGTGATTCGCCATTATATTAGACATAGGGTAGGGACATGACATGAAGATGCTTAGTACAAGAGAGTTTCCTAGAACTAGGACATAGGGACCCACACACACACACACCCGCACGCACAGACACACATACACACCCGCACAATGTTTATATGATTATGTACACTCAAAATTCTTAATTGCAAGTAATAAAATATAAATATCGTCTTAAGTGCAAATTCTTGAGCAACAATTTTGTCATTTTGATTAACTAATAAATTTAAATAAAAGACCTGATTAAAACAATCAAGATCTTACAAAGAAAACAATGAAGTTAGGGAAACAGTGTTGGCAGTGTCTGAAATGAGTTTGACTGTGTCCATGAAATGACATGGTGTATCTGCTGTCATGTCATGTCGACATAGGGCACACATGCTAAAATAAGTGTCTGTGTGACATGGTGAGCATCACCTCCATGGTCTTCCACATCGTCCATGGTACTTTTTGTCTTGGATAGCACTATCAATATGCTTTTCTGCAAATAAATTGTAGGCACGCATTTAGTTATTGTGAAATATTTTTGGCTCTTGGAGAAGTAATCAGTAAATACAATTATACTTGTAAATAACAGAAAAGTGTCTGCAGCGAGTATTCAAGGTAAATACTGGCAAAAAGTTTTGATGTTTATGATGGATGATGAAAGTGGGTGAACATATTAACATTTACTACAACTTTTGGAAATAAACATGAATAAATAAGTAAATACATTTTAAAGTGTTTGTAGCTGATTTATCAAAAATAAAGCATTTATAGCCTTTGTAATTTCAATTAGTCAACAAAACAGCGTATTTCTGCTTTAGAAATGAGTTTTCCCTTAGTTTTTTGGCAATACTCGTAAAAAGTGCAGCAAAAATCTTTTGCATGCTGTGATTAGGTTGTTCTCCATGTAATATGAAATATTGATATCTTCCTTTGAGTATCCTCATTTGCAGTCTATTTCTATCTATCAATCAATCTATCTATCTATCTATCTATCTATCTATCTATCTATCTATCTATATATATATATAGAGAGAGAGAGAGAGAGAGAGAGAGAGATGAGCGTAGTGTCAAACTGGTAAAGCGGCTTTTTTGCCAAGTTCGACACTAAAAAAAAAGGAACGGACGCACCAGGCGCATCCGACCAAAGTTCGACGAGAGAGAAGGTTGTAAGTATCGGATCGTAACCCGTATCAGTTTGGCCCAAAGTAAGATACGTATCTTATCATTTCCTAGCGTATTGTAAAACATCATAAATTTCACTAAAAAATTCTTTAAAAATCTAAAAACACTGGAAAAAAACAAAAAAATCAAACAATACAAGAACACTATATTTATGTAATAAGATTAACTAAACATAGATATGTCATTAAAAATTTAACAACCACGCATTTGGTTGTGCAGTCATGCATCTAATCACCATAAATACAATCGGTTAAGACAAAATAATGATACATTTAAAATCCAAAAGGTTTTCATAACTCATTAAAAAAGTTAAAGTTATATTTTTTAGTTACAAAATGCCATGCTAAGGGGAAAGGCATACAAGCTAGAGTTCATTAACTATGTCTATATATAAAAGTCATATTCAGTATCGAACTTCAGCTAAATAATTTTTTTCGTTTATTGCATCGTTCAGTGGCTTGAGATGATGATGGGTCATCTTCATCTTCTGAATCAGAGACCACCTCTGACAATTTCTCTCCCACAAATGTTGCACGTACTCATTCCTTTCTTTTATTATCTTCTACAAGAGTAATAAGAAGCTCAACATGAATATCAATAGGAATGTGATGTGTACATAATTTCACGGTGGAGTTGCTATATCCTACAACATAACATTTAAATCTATACAATCCTCCATGCATTACAAAACCACAAAAGTTACACTTTATTATTCGTTTCAAATACATGTTCAAGTCAACTAGTATACAATATTTTAATGCATGATCCATTGAGAGACATCCCAAGACCTCTACCCTCCATCGACCTCCTAGAACATGAATTACTAAATCTAATCACTACAAAGATGTAAAACAATGCTCAATAATACACTTTTGGGGACACATTTTGAATTCTAAGGGCACAAAAAATGGAATTAAGGGTAAAAAACTAAAAGTATAGTATCTTCTAAAAACATAAAAAAAGAAAGGAATTTACCCTCTTTTAACTTCAAATGTTGTAATTGCAGAGGCTTTGAAGAAAATGAAATCAAGAAGGGCAGTTGGCCCAGATGGTATACCTATCGAGGCTTGGAAATGCTTGGGAGAGAAAGGTTTAAAATGGTTGACAAATCTTTTTAACTTGATTTGGCGAACAAATAAGATGCCTAATGAGTGGAGGAAGAGTACTTTGGTGCCTTTATATAAGAATAAGGGTGATATACAAGATTGCACAAACTATCGTGGTATAAAACTCATGAGTCATACTATGAAACTTTGGGAGAGGGTGATTGAGTCTAGGTTGAGGAAGGTTGTCATGATATCGGAGAATCAATTTGGTTTTATGCCTGGAAGATCAACTATGGAAGCTATACATCTTCTTAGACAACTTATTGAAAGATATAGAGAGAGGAACAAAGATTTGCATATGGTTTTTATTGATTTAGAGAAGGCATACGATAGAGTACCTAGGGACGTTCTCTGGTGGACAATGATGAAGAAAGGTGTTTCTCTCAAGTACATTAGTATAATTAAAGATATGTATGAAGGAGTAGTAACCAATGTCCGCACTTGTGGAGGTGTGACAACCAATTTTCCGATAACGGTTGGGTTACATCAAGGATCTGCTTTAAGCCCTTTCCTATTTGCGATAGTGATGGATGAGCTTACGAGATCAATTCAAGAAAATGTACCGTGGTGTATGTTGTTTGCTGATGATATTGTTTTGATTGATGAGTCTAGAGCTGGAGTTAATGCTAAGTTAGAATTATGGAGACAGACATTGGAAGCTAGAGGTTTTAAGTTGAGTAAGAGTAAGACTGAATATATGGAATGTCGGTTTAGTAAGCAACGAAGTAGTGATGGGAGTGTAGTGAAGCTTGGTGAGCAAGATATACCGGTGAATTATTATTTCAAATATTTGGGATCCATCATTCAAAAGTATGGAGAAATTGATGGAGATGTAAATCATAGGATAAAGGTTGGGTGGATGAAATGGAAAAGTGCTACTGGAGTGCTGTGCGATCGTAGAATGCCATTGCGGTTGAAGGGAAAGTTTTATAGGACGACTATTAGACCCGCTTTACTATATGGTACGGAATGTTGGGCTGCCAAGAGACATCATATTCAAAAAATGAGTGTAGCTGAGATGCGGATGCTTAGATGGATGTGTGGAAATACAATAAAAGATAAGATTCAGAACGAAGAGATACGTAAGAAGGTAGGTGTTGCACCCATTGAAAATAAGATGCGTGAGAATCGTTTACGGTGGTTTGGACATATTCGGCGAAGGCCTAATGATGCTCCAGTTAGAAGGTTGGAGAAATGGGAAAATATATTAGTTAAAAGAGGTCGGGGTAGGCCTAGGAAGACGTGGATGGAGATGATAGGAAAGGATATGAATGCTTTGAACCTCACCGAGGACATGGCGTTGGATAGAAATGATTGGAGGAAAAGGATTCATGTGGAAGACCCAAAATGAATTTCTTTTTTGGTTCATATCGCTGACCCCAATTGTTTTGGGATGAAGGCGTAGTTGTTGTTGTTGTTGTAACTTCAAATGTTGCACGTACTCATTCCTTTCTTTTATTATCTTCTACAAAAGTAATAAGAAGCTCAACATGAATATCAATAGGAATGTGATGTGTACATAATTTCACGGTGGAGTTGCTATACCCTACAACATAACATTTAAATTTATACAATCCTCCATGCATTACAAAACCACAAAAGTTACACTTTATTATTCGTTTCAAATACATGTTCAAGTCAACTAGTATACAATATTTTAATGCATGATCCATTGAGAGGCATCCTAAGACCTCTACCCTCCATCGACCTCCTAGAACACGAATTACTAAATCTAATCACTACAAAGATGTAAAACAATGCTCAATAATACACTTTTGGGGACACATTTTGAATTCTAAGGGCACAAAAAATGGAATTAAGGGTAAAGAACTAAAAGTAAAGTTGTATCTTCTAAAAAACATAAAAAAAGAAAGGAGTTTACCCTCTTTTAACTTCAATCATAATCAAATGAAGCAAAAAAAGATAATTTTTTTTATCTTATATCACTTTCTTGAGTTCGTCGACCCCAATTGTTTTGGGATGAAGGCGTAGTTGTTGTTGTTGTTGTATATCACTTTCTTGAGTGAAAATTGGGTGAAAATGCACTCTTATGCGAAAAAACCACAAAGACTTCTTCCTTGCACAAGAATCAGACCCCAAAACACTCTCAAGACTCCTATGAGTGAGTGAGTTTCCTTCTAATGTCCTCTACACAAATGGAGAAATCGGCCCTAGGAAGGTCTTTAAAACCCAAAGCAAAAAAAAGTTTTGGCCCTTTTAAAGTGTGCTTGAAGTGTATCGTATGATATACCCTGTATCGTAGGAGTTTATCATACGATACACACTCGTATCGCAATGTGAGTGTGTATCAAATAGTAACGATACGTATCATACCGTATCGTACGATACTTATGACATTAGAGAGAAAGAGAGATGTAGCTTTCAAACCATTTATCTCCCAGACCCAGATTGTAAGTATCGTATCGTTACCCATATCGTTTGGGCCCAAAGTAACACTGTATTGTATCGTATCGTACATTTTTAATAAAAAAATTAAAAAAAAATCTAAAAAAATCAAGAAAAACTAGCAAAAATCTTAAAAAAATCATATCACATGAAACAATGATGAATTGCACAAAATACAATCATAAAATCACATATAAAGCCTTTGTCTCTATGAGCTGCATAAGACATCATTAAACATCAACTATCTCACAAGAACAATGTAAAATATAAAATATAAAATATCTTGCAATTAGGAACATGCCACAATACTCATACTTTCATATTACATAAACAAAAATATTATGGAAATAGTTGCACTCGGTTTTCACTCGTTACTTGAGTGCCTCATTATCATGCTGGATCATCTTATGCCATCTTTATTGGAGGAGTGTGGAGCCTGATTTCTACCTTGATATAAATCTTTGAGTGAAAAAATGGTGGAAATGCACTTCTAATGACCTCTAGACAAATAGAGAAGTCGGGCTTCAAAAGGTATTTAAAACCCAAAATGAAAAAAGTAACTTTTAGCCTTTTTAAGGTTTGTCAAAGGTGTATCATATGATACACCTTGTATCGTACGATACGGCACAATACAGGGGTGTATCGTACAATACACCTTATACGAGTACGATACACACTCGTATCACGATACAAGTGTGTTGCTAGTCGAGGAAGCAAAAGCGGAAAGCGAAGCACTTCTAAAATTTTAGGAAGCGGAAAGCGTGGGATGACATTGAAGCAAACCGGGAGCGAAGAGGGAAGTGACCTAGGATTTGAGTGAGAAGCGAATATGAATCGAGTTTTCCCGATATTGGGCAAAAAAAAAATTGTTAAAGGCTCCAAGCCTCCCCCCAAAAAAAATCACTTCCTGATATTAGGAAGTGATCAGGGAAGATTGTGGGAAGCGAAATGGGAAGCTTGCTTCCCCATAATCTATGTAACATGGACTCTTCTAACAAGGCACCGCACCCACGTCACACCCGCACTCATGCGGGTGCAACACTTGGACATGACTTCCTTTATGTCAGGTGAAGTCAACCACACTGAGGTCCATTTCTGTCCAAAAGTAAATTTGGTTAACCCTAACCAAGTTCAGTTTTATCTATATTATATATATATATATATATATACATGCACCTCCGCACCTGTGGTGTTATTTTTTATTGATGAGGAATAATAATTGTAGTTTGTTAATTTGATTTATTGCATGATGAATTGATGATATGATAATTATTTTTATTTCATTAGTGTTAACTTAAATCTATTAAAAATTTTATATATATATATACACCCTCCCCGCATCCTCGAACTCAAGTTTTTTTAAAGTACTGTATCGCCGCATCCGCACCCCTACTTGCATTTATGTGACATAGCCCATAATGGAAAGCGTGCTTTCCATTTAAAAGTGTCGCTTTCCCATGTGTTTCGGAAACAATGTGTTTCGTGCTTTCGAAACACATTTCGAGGAAACGTGCTTCCCCGAGTACTAGCATTTTCGGTAACCTTGGTATCATCTCGTAAAACCTAAAAGTAATGATATGTATCATGCCATATTATACGATATGGTATGGTAGTTACAACATTGCCCAGACCATCCTAGACTCCTTTGAAAAATATACTTGTGTGCATTTTTTTACTTAATTCAAACATGTAGATGTGTTTATCATTACTAATTCACTAAAAACCATGCTTTGGATCGAATTTAACAAGAATTCTTGATTTGTAGTTAATCAAGTTCTATAGGTTTAGATTAAGCCAAAAACGCATGCAAGTATGTTTTTTTCAAAGGGGTCTAGGATTGGAAGCTACACATCTCTCTCTCTCTCTCATATATATATATATATATATATGAAAACCTGTAATGTAGAACAACAATTGGGCGTGCCTTGCCTATCGATTGAACGCAAAAAAGAGCATTAGCAGCAGTCCGCCGCTAATGCTCTGGGCAAAAAAATGACTTTTAGCAACGACCGTGACACCGCTAAAAGTCATTTTTATGTTAAATAGAAGCATCATCATTGATCAACACATGATCAGCGGCTGATAATCGTCTGATTATGTCAGACGATTTATGTGTTTGATGATATGGGACATATATATATATATATATATATATATATATATATATATATATATATATATATATATATATATATAGGGGTCTGGAGCAAGCTACCATGCGACAAAAGGTCTTCTTTCTAAAAAGATTTGGAATACTATTATATCAATATGCCCAAGGTCCAATATTGAAATCATTCAAAGGTTTTTTCTACCTTTGTCTGTGTCAGCGAAGAATTCAAAATACCTTGACCTTTTTAGAACACGTCTGAGTCAAATAGCTATGATTTGTAACACCTTTTTTATGATTTTGGGAACCCAATGGTTCGATCTTTTTTTTATGATGAGGAACCCTCGGCAAAGCAAGGAAAACCCTAGTTGAGGCCGCACGACCACCTTGCCTTATGTGGCCCACATCTGAAAGCTACGGACACCAATGGCTTGATCTTATAGATATATAAAATGCAGGATTTCCAATCCTAGCAGAAAAAGGAGGGACATGGATACTCAATTTAACGAGTAAACAAAATTCCATACTCGATGTCATAGATACATATAAAATTTTGTGGAAAGCCATATTTAATAAAAGTTATATGTATGGTTTGGAGGGAGATCTTTCATATCTTTTGAGATCCACCCTGAAATACGGAGTCAAAAAGCCATATGTGTGTGTGTGTGTGTATGTATGTATGTATGTATGTATGTATGTATGTATGTACTGGAAATTTGGTATTGATGAGTACAATTGTACCTACTCATAAATTTTCAAGTAGATTGGACCATGTAGATGCATATGATGTGGTTGATTTAGTATGAATCATGATTGATATGTAGAATTTGGATGTGAACCGATATAGTTTGATGTACTTGAAATTGCATTAGTGGATGAGATTTTAGGAATTGATACCAAATTTGCAATGTACACATCCACACCAAAGACTCTCTCTTTCTCCCTCTCACACACACACAATTAATCAGTCAATCGTGCATGGACTAAAGCTCCTATTCTAGGTAATGCTGTTGACTGCTAGCAGCCTTGTGGAACATTCATTTTAGAATTGATGCTTCAGTTTTCTTTATGTAGATCATTGCCTTTGTAATTATCCTTCTACTATGCAGGTGGGACATTTGCACTGTATTCCCTTATTTGTCGGCATGCCAAAATAAAAACTATTCCAAACCAGCATCGGACTGATGAAGATTTAACCACATATAGTCACCACAAAATAGACGAGATGTCATTTGCTGCTAAGACGAAGAAATGGATGGAGGCAAGTGTGCATAGAAAAAATGCCCTTCTTATTCTTGTCCTTGTTGGGACATGCATGGTTATAGGAGATGGAATTCTAACTCCGGCTATATCAGGTGCTACAGTATGAAGATATCTTTCATGTTTCACTCATCCCAAAACCTTTTTATTCTTGCTATGATTCTGTACTTGTATCAATAGATTTATTTGCAACTATTTGTTATTCTTAGGGTTCTACTTTTGTGACGTTCTTGTTAAATTAAGCTTGCACCTTTTATTTTTCCACTGTAGGATTGCATGTGAAAAAGCCAGTTAATATTATTCAAAACATACCCTCTATCAATTATTAATGTTATTTGTCGATTCTGATAGAAATACAGTTCATTTTAATGCATTTTATAGGATCATGCTCTATCCCTTAATATATCTGCAATTGGGTAGGATATGTCAAGATGATGTCTGTAGGCTTCATCATAATCTTGATCATGCTATATCCCATTCTTGAAGTCTTTAATTTTTTTCTCTTATTTTTTTCATGTGACCTTTTCTATATGATGTTATTATGGATCTCTATTGGATACAAGAATCTTCTTAGGTTCTCCTTTAAGTTTATTAATATTGGTGCTACTTCTAGCTTTCTTTAGTTTATTTGTTTGTAATCGTGTACTTTTATGTTGTTGGCAGCTAGATGCACTCTCTTGTTGTCAATTAGTAATGTCTTTCTATATTTTTACAGAAGTACCCTTTCAGTTAGAAAGCCATTTGGTTATGACATGATATACTAGCCTGTTGTTATCATCCATACCAATCTTGTGTTCATGGTCTACTATCCTTTTGTATAGCAGCGTCAAGGATGGAACTTATTAGTGTGACACATAAGGTCTTCTATCTCTACTCTACCATCTTTTTATCTGACCACATACTTTGCTTACACTATGTTTTATTTTCATTCAACTAACCTGTTAGAATATGTACACTAATGGATCAGGTGGGTTTAGATCCAGATCCATATACCCATTATGTACTTTTAACATAACAGTCATATAAATAGAGAAATGCGCCACCCACCTAGGGTGATGCCTTTTTTGGGATTCCTCACTTTCTCTTCCATCTTCTTTCTTCTTGTTTTGTTGTTTGTGCAGGGAATCTTATTCCAGAGGCGTTCTCACATAGTATCAGAGCCGATAACAAGGTAAGTCTCATTAAAAATGTGACTGCACATCTCCGCTTCTCTCTTCTCAAGTAGATCTGCCCTCCAAGTCAGATCTGCGTCTTTTCTCTTCTCTTTTCTAATCAGAGCTGATTCACAAATCAGACCTGTTCATCTTCTTCCGGCTTCTCTCTCTAGATCTGATATAAAAAAAATCAGATCTGCGTCTTTTCTAATTAGATCTGATTCATAAATCATATCTGTTCATCTTCGTCGGCTTCTCTTTCTAGATCTGATAAAAAAATCATATATATATTTCCTTTTTTTCTCATAAAAAAATTGATAAGTTTATTTCTTCCAAATCTTCTTCGTTCTTTCTCAAATCTTTTTCTCATTGCATCATATCTGTATAGATCAGATCTGAATCTTTTTCTTCCCAACAAAAAAAACAGGAAAAGATGTCACCTTAAGTTAAACAAAAAATGGACACTTTTCTTGTTGATCGCACCCTAACAAAAAAAAAGGGATCGCGTCTCCTCTCTGCCGTTTTCCAAAAAAAAAATCGGCGATATTATTATTTTATTCTTCTGCTTCAAAATTTGTCTTCTTTCTTATTAATCATTCTTCTTCTGCTCACTTTAATATATATCCTTTCTTTTCGGTTCCGTGCCTTTTCTTCTCGGTCTCCTGTCTTTATTTTTTGGTCTCGTGTTTTTCTTGCTATTCATCTTTTCTTTATTCTCTCTTGACTATTGCAAATGGCTGGGCTAAATGCCTCTTTTTTCAGTCATCTTGTCACTTAAAAACTTGACTCCACCAACTTTATTACCTGAAAAAAGCAAATTATTCTTTTCCTATGCAATTATGATTTAATGGGACACCTTAATGGATCAATTCCTGTCCCTTGAGAATATGTTTTCCACACAAGCTCTCAACAAGAGGATAACTTGGAGAAGGTTGTGAAATCCCAGATCCGCAATCCTGATTTTCTTACTTGTCAAAAGGATGACGACTGCAGTTGCACTTATCTTGGCCACTCTCTTGCGTGAAGCCCTGCTCCATATTCCATCTGGTATTCCTAATGGCCTTCCTCACTTGTTAAGAGTGCAGTAAATGATAATTTTGATGTCTCCTCTGTTAAAATGTAAAATATATATAATAATAATATTCATATTATTATATATATTAATGTAATTTTATTTTTATTTTTCTGTATTTTTTGCTATTTTATTTTATTTTTTGAGAGTCTAATTCTAATAGAACTAGACTTACATTATTAGTTAAGTTCCACTTGGAACTTAACTAATAAATGTAATTGTTGGACTAGTCCAAGGGTTACATTTATAACCGTTGGACTAGTCCAACGGCTACAAAGGAGAGCTCCTTAAGAGCTCTCCATTCCCACTTGTATATAAAGGGGTGCATCCCCTCTTGTATATTAATTCCAATGCTTTTAAGCATTTGATGTTTTCATATCAATAAAGAATATTTTATTTATTCTTTTGTTTCCCATTATACCCTTTTTAAGGGTTATGCTTTAGTGTCCTTTTAGACACTTTCTCGTGCGGATCTAAGTTCGTGTTTAGAAGATCCTCATTTCATTTCATCTTCTTCGCTTGGCCCGGTTGTTGCCCCAGTTCTTCATGATTCAAAGGTACCTGATTTTCCTCGCTTTTACCAAGTCTGCTACAGACATGTACCAACAAATGCACCCAGCACTACCATTCCAAGACATGCTCAAGGTGTCGTAGTTCCTCCTGTTTTGGACCAGCCAGAACAAACACCAATGGAGGCTACCTCTGATCATGCGGTTGTATCCTCAGTTCCTCGTGTGAGCACTTGGATCAAGAATCCGTTGTCTAAATGGGTGAGCTATGAATCCTTCTCCATTGATTTCGTCACGTATGTTGCAGCCCTTGAAGATATTCTAGAGCCCAAGTCTTTTGTTGAGGCCAGTCTTGATTCTTGCTAGACATGATGCGATTGCAGCACTTTATGAATGCCACACATGGGAAGTAGTTCCCAGACCACTGGATAAAAATGTTGTTGGGTGCTGATGGGTGTATAAAATAAAGTGCAGATCAGATGGTAGCATCGAGCATTTTAAGGCTAGACTTGTGGCAAAGGGGTACACACTAAAACATGCCTTAGATTTTGATTTTGATGAGACATTCAGTCCTGTGGTTCGGATGGAGACTATTCACATTGTCCTATCTTTGGCAATGTTATATGGATGACACATTTTTCAGTTAGATGTTAAAAATGCTTTCCTACATAGAGACTTATATGAGGAAGTGTATATGGAGCATCCTCCTAGGTACTCGGAAGGAGATCCAAAAACCTCAGTGCTTAGATTGAGAAAGGCTATCTACGGTCTCAAGCAGGCTTCTCGAGCATGGTTCAAGACCTTCAGTTCATTAGTAAAAACTTTGAGTTTTGAAAAGAGTCACTGAGACTACTCTTTATTCGTGCAAAAGGTACATTCGAATATCACAATCATCCTTGTTTATGTTGATGACATTATCATTACAGGAAATAATTCTGTAAAGATTGATGAGATAAAGTTGTTGCACAAAGCCTTCCACATGAAAGATTTGGGACCTTTTCAGTTTTCCCTTGGCATGCAAGTGGACCGGTAGTTAGATAAACTCATTCTTTCCCAACAAAAATATGCCATAGATATTTTACATCGAAATGGTATGCTACAATGCAAACACACAGACACTCACATGTTTGGTCATACACTTCTAACTGTAGAATCGTTGATGATGCCTACTTGGAAGACCCCAGCAAATGCAGAAGTATAGTTGGATCTCTTCAATATTTCACTTTTACTAGGCCTAACCTGATTTTTTTCGTGAATCAGGTTTCTCAGTTCATGCAAAGGCCTCAAACAAAGCACCTGGAAGCAGTTAAGCGTATCCTCTAGTACATTAAAGGTACTATTTCTGATGGGCTAGTTTATATGAAATCACCTCATATGCCTACCCACCATTCAATCAAGGTGATTGCATATTCAAATGTTGATTGGGCCCATGATCCAACTACAAGAAGATCTGTTACAGGTTATGGGGTTTATTTAGGCTCCTACCTTGTTTTTTGGGCAAGCAGAAAACAAAAAATGGTTGCACGATCTAGCACTAAGGAAGAATATCAAGCTATGGCAGCCATGACTGCTGAAGTCACTTGGATTAAGCACATTTTATGTGGCTTATGTTAAAATATATGTAATCTATATATTTATATATATATATAAATATATTTATCATACCCTACCTTATAAGGGGTAGTTATGTAATCTCGCCCAATAGGGGCATTTTAGACTTTTTCTATTTCTTCTTTTTTCCTTTTTCCTTTTTCTTTTTCTATTTTTTCTCATTTCTTTTTCTGTTTTTTTTGTACCTTTTTGTGCATTTAATGCACAGCCATTGGGGGCTCCAACAACGAGTCGTTGGTCCCCCAACGGTCACATTTGTGACCGTTGGGAGCCCAACGACTCCTTGTTGGGACTCTCAATGGTCCCTCTCTCTTGCTTTTCTCTAACTCTCCCTCACTCCTCTCTTGCCTATAAATAAGTGGGGTCTCCCCCTTTGTAATGTGTGGCTTCTTCAAGCCCTTTAGTGCCTTTATAAGATTTTATGCTTTCTAGCCATTATTGGCTTTTGTGTATGTCCTCTTTTGGACTTGTTCTTTGATTTCTATGTGTGAATGTCCATTGTAGGACATACCTTTCTTTTTCGCATATTTCATTACATGGTATCAGAGCCTTGGTTGTGCTCTTGATTCATATAGCTAGTTGTCTAGTTTTACCTCTCTCTTGTTTTGTCCTCCATTCTTGATTATATGATGGAAGGAGAACAAAAGATTGATCTCTCCTTCAAGCTTAATGGTACTAACTACATGATGTGGGCCGCCGCCATGGAGAACAACCTCAAAGGTAAAAAGCTTTGGGGATATGTTATGGGCACCATTAGGGAACCTCAACTTCAACTTACGAAAATAGATGGTGATCAAGAAAAAGCTCTAGAAGGAAATGCTCGCATAAAGGCTATTGAAGATCACCAATCCAAGGTAGAAGATTGGGAAAGTAAGCATGCAAAAAATCTTGCATGGTTCATGAACAACGTGGAGCTAAAGATTTGCGCCAACATTGCAAAATTCCGCCTAGCAAATGAAGCATGGTTCTTTATGAAAGGTATGTATACCCAAAAAGACCTTGCTCGTCAATTCTTCATACAAGAAAAAATCCGTACCATTAAGCAAGGTGAAATGAGTGTAAGAGATTACTATAGCACTTTTGGACCTTTATGGGATGAGTTATCCCTTCTTGAACCCAAATCGGTATCTAGTGAAGATGTGGAAATGCGAAGAGAACAAATGGAAAAAGAACACTTTTTCTAATTTTTACATGGGCTTAGGCCCGAATATGAACAAGTTAGGTCCTCCCTTCTTCATAGATCAAAACCGCTTCCATTGGAAGATGCCATAGCTGAAATATGCCAAGAAGAAACGCGTCTTGGCATGATTAAAGGAGGAGATGAAATTCTTGCCGTGTCTAAACCCGGCAATCATATGAAAGCGTATAAGCCTCCACACTTTGGGAGGCAAAATAACTATAATGGCAATTATAGGAAAGCCATTTGCCATCATTGTCAAGAACCGGGTTATATAAGACCTAATTGTCCAAAGATAAATGAACCTTCAAAAGGGAAAGTTGTTATTATTGAAGAAATCTCACAAAAGGAGGAGCCAATGAAAGGGAAAGAGTCATTTTCCCTTGCTCAACTATCCGAAGCACTTCAAATTCTACTCAAATCGCCGTCAACTTCGGGAGCCGCCATTGCCTCTTCTTCTACTCCAGGTACGCCTTCTTGGATTCTTGATTCTGGAGCATCTTTTCATATGACCCCTATTGAAAATGGACTATCCAATGTATGTAGCAACTCCAAAAATTCTTTTGTTTCCACCGCCGATGGTACCTCTTTACAAGTTAAAAGTTTTGGAACCTTAGACTTTTCAAAAGATTTTTTTGTGCCAAATGTAAGAGTAGTACCTCAACTTAATTTAAATCTTTTATCTGTCTCTCAAATATGTGATCATGGATGTGAAATCTCCTTCTCAACCAAGGATTGCTCTATACAGGATCTCCAGTCCGGGAAGCGGATTGGGCAAGGCCATAGGAGGGGAGATCTCTACTACTACATGGACAATTTGAAACTTCCCACTAACTCATTTTGTAATCATGTCCAAGATAAAAATATTGAAACTTGGCATCAAAGACTTGGACATCCAAGCTTCTCAAAAATGTACTCCTTTCCTTTTGGAAAGAAATTTTGTAATGAGAAACATTTTGTTTGCAAGAATTGTATTTTTGGAAAAATGAAATCCACCCCTTTTTCAAAGAGAACATTTGTGTCCAAAAGACCCTTTGAATTAGTTCATTAGGATGTTTGGGGTCCTTCTCCGGTCATATCAAAAGGAGGATACTCATATTATGTCACTTTCATTGATGATTTCACTCGATATGTGTGGATCTATTTTCTCAATCTAAAATCTGAAGTTTTTAATTTCTTTAAAAAATTTCATATGATTGTCAAAAATCAATTTTCAACTAATATCTTCATTCTTCGATCCGATTTCGGTGGAGAATATCTATCAAATGAATTTCAAGACTACTTAGAAACCAATGGCATTTGTCATCAAAGGTCATGTCCTAAGACTCCCCAACAAAACGGTCTAGCCGAAAGGAAGCATAGACACATCTTGGAAACCACTAGGACTCTTCTCATTTCCAAAGAAATTCCAAAAATCTATTGGGCCGAAGCCGCCTTAACTTCCACTTATTTGATAAATAGAATGATATCCTCATCTCTACAAAATATATCTCCATATGAAAAACTCTTTGAAAGAACACCCGATTTTAATAGATTAAGAATTTTTGGGTGTAAGTGTTTTGTCCTTACACATAAAAGAGATAAGTTATCTCCCAAAGCTATCGAATGTGTGTTTTTGGGATATGGAGAAAATCAAAAAGGTTTTAGGTGCTTCGACCCCAAAAGCAACAAACTATATGTATCCAAAGATGTTACCTTTTTAGAAAATGAGAACGGCTTTGAGAAAAATAAAGATATTGATGAAAGCGAATATGCTTTCTTATTTGATCTTCTCTCTCAAGAAGATGTGACTCCTCACGTAGAGGATGTTCCTAATGATTTAGAGGATACTCCTCTTAGTAATGTTGAAAATGGAAGTAATGATTTTGAAAATAGGGCAATTCAAACCTATGCTAGGCGCGGTCAAGAAACTCCCATAAGCGCTTTAGAAAAATATTCTCAAAGTTCCAACATAGAAGAAACCTCTTTAAGAAGATCTAGCCGAATCTCCAATCCTCCTAATAGGTTTGTTTCCTATGAGTCCCTAACACCTAAATATAGGGCATGCCTAATTGCATTACACTTTTATCATGAACCATCACACTATAATGAAGCCAAAAACATTCCTCAATGGGTTGAAGCCATAAAACTAGAACTTAGTGCCCTTGAAAAGGCTAAAACTTGGGAAATAACTTCATTACCCACTGGGAAGAAGTCTATTGGATGTAGATGGGTCTTCAAAATTAAAACTAAAAGTGATGGGTCATTAGAACGTTATAAAGTTAGGTTGGTTGCCAAAGGATATGCTCAAGAGTACGGAATAGACTATTAAGAAACCTTCGCTCCCGTAGTTAGAATGACTAGTGTTAGGACTCTTATTGCGGTTGCATCCGTTAAAAAATGGCTTATCTATCAATTGGATGTTAAGAACGCATTTCTTAATGGCGAACTAAGTGAAAAGGTCTATATGGATCCTCCACCAGGAGTATCTATTGGTGAAAACAAAATTCTTAAACTAAAAAAGGCACTGTATGGATTAAAACAAGCTCCAAAGGCTTGGCATGACAGATTTAGCAATGTAATGACTAGCTTAAATTTTCGTCCATGTTATACTGACACTGCGTTATTTGTGAAAAGTGCAGGGTCCTTTGTAGTTATTCTACTACTATATGTTGATGATATGATCATCACTGGAAGTGATGAGCAAGGAATCCATGATATTAAAAAAAAATTTAAAGAAAATTTTGACATGGCTGACCTTGGTTTCTTAAGATATTTTCTAGGTATTGAAGTTGCATATTCTCCCCGAGGGTATATTCTCTCTCAGATGAAACTTGCTGCTGACATTTGTTCCAAGTCTGGAATTTCGGATAATAAGATGACAGAAACACCTGAGGTTATCAATGCAAAGCTAAGGCTGGAAGATGGGGCACTTCTCGAGAATCCTACTCCCTACCGTCAACTCCTTGGGTCTCTGACATACTTATCCATCACTCGGCCAGACATAGCTCATGCAGTTCACTCCGTCAGTCAGTTTCAACATGCACCTACAACTGTGCACATGAGTACAGTCTTAAGGATTGTCAGATATATTAAAAACACCATAACTAAGGGAGTTTTTCTTTCCTCTTCATCATCTCTTGATTTAATTGCTTATACAGATGCTGATTGGGGAGGAAATCCCAATGATAGAGTCTTAACCACTGGTTTTTGTGTTTTCTTAGGTGACTATGATTTCTTGGAGATGCAAGAAGCAGCATAAAGTATCATTATCCTCAACTGAAGCGGAATATCATGCAATGGCCACTACAACCATGGAGCTTGTGTGGCTTAGAAGTCTCCTCTGTGATATGGGCATCGTCATCTCAACTCCTTCGAAGATGTGTTGCGATAACAAGAGTGCTATCTATATTGCAAGCAACCACACCTTCCATGAGCGTACTAAACACATTGAGATGGATTGCCACTATGTTCGAGATGAATACCTAAAAGGAACCATAGCACTGCCCTACGTCACATCCGAGTACCAGTTGGCGGACTTCTTCACCAAAGTTCTTGCTGCTCCTCGGTTCATGTTTCTTCTCAACAAGCTTTTCGTTGTATCCCCGTAAAGCTTGAGGGAGGGTGTTAAAATATATGTAATCTATATATTTATGTATATATCTATATCTATATATATATATAAATATATTTATCATACCCTACCCGATAAGGGGTAGTTATGTAATCTCGCCCAATAGGGGCATTTTAGACTTTTCTATTTCTTCTTTTTTCTTTTTTCTTTTTTCTTTTTCTATTTTTTCTCATTTCTTTTTCTGTTTTTTTTTGTACCTTTTTGTGCATTTAATGCACAGCCATTGGGGGCTCCAACAAAGAGTCGTTGGGACTCCCAATGGTCCCTCTCTCTTGCTTTTCTCTAACTCTCCCTCACTCCTCTCTTGCCTATAAATAAGTGGGGTCTCCCCCTTTGTAATGTGTGGCTTCTTCAAGCCCTTTAGTGCCTTTATAAGAATTTATGCTTTCTAGCCATTATTGGCTTTTGTGTATGTCCTCTTTTGGACTTGTTCTTTGATTTCTATGTGTGAATGTCCATTGTAGGACATACCTTTCTTTTCCGCATATTTCATTACAGATTACACCAGGTCGTTTTCAGCTTCCTAGTCTATTGTGACAATTGAAGTGCGGTTTCTATTTCCATCAATCCCGTTTAGCATGACAAAATGAAGCATGTTGAAATTGATCATCATTTTGTTAGAAAGAAAGTTGAATTAAAGGAAATTTGTCCCATGTTCATTCGTGGCGAAGATCGAGTGGCAGATTTATTCACTAAGGCTCTTCCAATAAATTGGTATTGGGATTTAAAATCCAAACTGTCCATGGTTGATGCAGCTTTCACGTGTTCTTGACGATGGTTGTTGAAGGCACGACCCTCACGGTCGTGCGTTGGGCAGAATGGAACAAGAATGCCCACCAAGATGGTAAGGCTTGATTTTTATTTCAATATCAATGTCAATGAACAATGGGCTGAATATAAATAAAAAAAAAGAACAAACAGTGAACATGAATAAAGAAGATGGAAAACGACAGGAAAAGAAAACAATGCTGAAAAGAAAGGTTGTTGTATTCTTCCAAAAAGTCCCCTTCACGCAACCCTAGACAGGGATTTTAAAGATGATCACTGGATTCGGGTCTGGGGTCCGGATCCAGACCCGAGACAGCTTCATTTTGGAACCGGATCGGTGGCGAGCCGAGCCTTTCCTCTTCTGGAGTAGGTGCGCAGTACATCCCTGCATCGGGTCACCTTACCTGTGATCGGATCCTGCTGCTGGATCTGATCGTTCATCCCTTGTGGTGGGTCGGGTTCCCTGGCCATGCCAGGGTCATGCGGTACAGCTTGTTGTGCATCATTCTCCCCTGGTTGGGAAGAAGTCGACTCTGACGACTTATCCCCACAGTAAGCATATAGATCAGACACATTGAAAATTGGAGAAATGTTCCAATCTTGGGGCAGTTCTAGGAGGTAGGCATTCGGACCCAATCACTGAAGGACTTTCAATGGGCCATATTTCTTAGGACTCAGTTTACTATAAGTACCCACTGGAAAATGCTCAGGACGTAGGTAAACCCAAACTAACTGACCAACTTGAAACTGGATATCACGACGATCTTGGTTAACGAAAGCTTTGTACGCTTCGTAACTCTCAACGAGTTTGGCTCGGACTTGCCTATGTATATCACTCATGTATTCAACGACATCAAAGGCATCTGGGGCTGGGTCAGAGAGACTGGACACTGGAGCTAGATCTACGACATGAGTGGGTGACCGACCATAAACCACTTGAAAAGGAGACTTGCCCGTGGACCTGTTAATGGAACTGTTATATGCAAACTCGGCTTGAGGCAAGACTAGGTCCTAGGTTTTGACATTTTCCCGTACTAGACTCCGTAACAAGTTCCCTAAGGTGCGGTTTGACCATCGGTTTGTAGGTGATACGCACTACTGAACTAAAGATTGGTCTTCAATAAGGCCCATAACGATTTTCAAAAATGACTCATAAAACGCATGTCACGATCGGAGCTGATCGTGTGGGGTAAACCATGGAAGCGGGTGACGTCTTTAAAGTAATAGAAAGCTATTAATGAGGCGTCGGTGGTTCGCTTACACGGGACAAAAATAGCCATTTTGGAGAACCGGTCAATAACGACTAAAATTGAATCAAAACGACGTGGGGTTTTGGGAAGACCCATGATAAAATCCATGGACACGTGCTCCCACGGTCGCTCAGGGATGGGTAACAAAGTATATAGACCACTATTTTGACGATGACCCTTAGACACTTGACAACTTTGAACGAACTTAACATCTTTGCCTATTTTGGGCCAAAAGTATCGTTCATCTAACAGAGCGAACGTCTTATCATGTCCAAAATGCCCAGGTAACCCCCCCTCATGTAACTCGAAAATCAACTGAAGCTTAAGAGAGAAATCAAGTACACATAACTTGTTCCCATGAAAGAGGTAACCATTATGAATACTAAAACGGTGGTCGACGGTGCGATCAGAGGAGAGGCACCCTTCCCAGACTTGCTGAAAATCAGGGTCCGTCGGGTATAACTCCTTACACTGCTCGAACCCAATGACCTGCAGTGACATAGTCATCAAAAGGTTGTTCTTCCTACTAAGAGCGTCAACCACCTTGTTCAGAGTACCAGATTGATGGCGAATCGTGAAGGTGTACTCTTGCAAGAAGCTGACCCACTTGGCATGACGAGCACTCAGCTTCTTTTGACTATTCAGATACTTCAATGCCTCATGATCCGTGTACAAGACAAACTCCTTCTAAATGAGATAATGCCTCCAATAACGAAGGGCTTGTACAACGACATAAAACTCACCGTCATAAGTGGAATACTGGCACCCGGCCTGAGTCAGCTTCTCACTAAAGAAAGCAACAGATCGGCGGTTCTGACTCAGGACGGCGCCAATTCCCACTTTAGAGGCATCGCACTCCACCACAAGGACTGCACTGAAATCAGGAAGGGCTAAGATAGGGGCACTAGTCATTTTTTCTTTGATGATCGTAAAGGCTTTTTTCGCGGCAGGCGTCCAATGGAAACTAGTACCCTTTAGGCATTCCGTGATAGGGGCCATGAGGGTGCTGAAATTTTGCACAAAACAACGGTAGAAAGTGGCTAACCCGTGGAAACTACGGATCTCTCCTATAGTCTTTGTGGTAGGTCAGTCTACGATCGCACGGACTTTTGCAGGATTTGCCTTAACTCCATCGGAAGACACAATAAAACCTAAGAACACGACACTGGACGTCATAAACTCACACTTTTTGGCATTGACGTATAACTTTTTGCTCCTTAAAATCTCTAGGACCTAACGCAGGTGACTCAAATGGTCAGACAAAGACGAGCTATAAATCAAGATATCATCAAAATACACAACGACAAACTTTCCTATACAGGGACGCAACACTTGGGTCATCATATTCATGAAAGTACTTGGGGCATTAGATAACCCAAATGGCATGACTAACCACTCATACAATCCATCACGTGTCTTGAATGCCGTCTTCCACTCATCCCCCTTCCGGATACGGATCTGGTGATACCCGCTTTTTAAATCTATTTTGGAGAAAATGGAAGCACCATACAACATATCAAACATATCGTCCAAACGGGGGATGGGAAAACGGTATTTGACAGTGATGCGATTGATCGCTCGACTATCAACACACATGCGCATGGACCCGTCTTTCTTAGGAGTGACTAGGGCAGGCACTGCACAAGGGCTCACACTCTCACGAATAAAGCCCTTCCGGAGCAACTTCTGAACCTGCCTCAACAACTCGGCATGCTCGGATGGCTTCATGCGATATGCGGGGAGATTGGGGAGACTCGACCCTGGCATAAAATCAATAGCATGGTGCACAATTTGCGTGAAAGGAAGGCCATCTGGGAGGTCTTCTCGCATAATGTTGCGAAACTCATTAATAAGGGTTGCGATATCCGTGAGAATGGCCAAGGGCGTACTCGTCGACGGCTTGGCTACAAGGGCATAACAATAACCATCTTCCCGACAATGATCCAAGAAAGACCGGTAGGACAAACCTGCAAGTCGGGGAACTCGCTCAGGCTTATCCACCGTGGGAAACCCGGTCTCATTGACGGGAAGGACTATCTTATGACCCTTAAATATGAACGAGTACGTGTTCCTACGACCATCATGAATGGTTTTGCGGTCAAACTGCCAGGGACGTCCCAAAAGGATGTGGCATGCGTGCATAGGGGCTACATCACACCACACCTCATTGTGGTAGTGTTCCTCCATGGAAAACCGGACTAAACAACGCTGGGTGATGGGGACCTCGTTTCCCTTATTGAACCAAGCTATCTTATAGGGTTGGGACAGTTTCTCGGCGTTTAGGTTCAAGGTAGACACTACACTCTCAGACACCATATTCTCGCATGCTCCGGTATCAATGATAACATCACACGCGTGACCCTCATAGTTGCATCGGGTTCTAAAAATATTATTCCTCAACCATTTTGATGGGGCCGACTTCTGGGGCGCGGTCAACACATGACGGATGGACAACAAATTTTCGACATTACTATCGAACTCTACAACTTCCCTCTCGTTATCCCCCTTAATGAACGACTCACCCTCACTCTTACTATCGGACACCGACTCAACAATACCCTCTACGAAGTGTGTATTCTTGTTCATGGTAGGGCACTTAGACGCAACGTGACCTAACTCCTGACACCTAAAGCAACGAATAGTAGACTCACTAGACTTGGCTTTGGATCTAGTGTGGTAAGCGAGTCCAGATTGGTCGGGTTTTTTAGGGTCAACTCTAGGGGTGGACTTTGAGTCTTCCGTCCTAGGGGAGCTCGCTTCCCTGGTTGGGAAACTCGACTTGGGTTGACTAGACTGGTCACTACGGGTGGTCCTATATTCATGTCGCATCTTCAACTTTTCCTCTACATTCATGACATAACTGCTTGCCTGATCTATTGACTCGACTGTGATACAACTAAAGTCATCAGAAATGGCAAAACGGAGACCAGAAATGTACCTCGTGACTTGCTGGCGGGCGGTCTCCTCGATCTGCACTCGTAGAGAAAGACGATGGAACTCAGCAGTGTACTCCGCCACAGTTCGGGTGCCCTGGCGCAAGGTTTGCTACTCTTTGTAGGCTCGCTCGGCGTGATCTGACGGCACGAACTTGGACTGTATCAACCTCTGCATCTCTTCCCACGACTGCACGCGCTCTAGTCCCTGTCGCTCCCTTGACCTCTGCAGCTCAACCCACCATGTCTGTGCTAGTCCTCTCAACCGAGTGAAGGCTAGCGAGACGCGACGAGGCTCAACTATATCATGGTAGTCAAAGAAGAACTGGACGACATAAGACCAGTCGAAGAACTGCTCCGCATCGAACCGACCTGCGAACTCTGGAAGCTCCAGCTTCACCCCGTACGTGGAGGGGCACTCTGGTGCTCTCTGTTGACGGGCCTCCACCATGCCTGCGGGGTACTCGTTCCATAAAGTATCATCGTCCCACATTGCTTCATTGTTGCAGTCCTGCTCGCCTGACGGCTGATGCTGACGTACTCCGACTGATGGTCGGCGCTCAGGTCACGCCGGTCCCTGATGAATCTGCCTCGGTCTGGCTTGCCTGTGGGCGGGAGCCATCTGCGGCCGGCGTTGGGGCATCGGGTTGACAGGAGGTCCAAAGTAAGGTGGATGGGTATGTTGGGTCTCGGGTTCTAGGTGGGTAGGAATGGGATAATATGGGTTTGGGTTATGGGTTGGGCTAGGATAGTGGTGTTGGGTCAGATACAGTATTGGGTTCTGGATCGGGGTTGGGTTAATGGGTTGGTTCGGGTTCGGGTATAGGGTTTGGTTGGTATAATATTGAGTTGATTCGCCCGATTGGATGTGGATCAGGTCTATTCTTAAATTACTCGTCGGACCCAGATTTGGATAGGTTGGATCGAGGATCGAGTTGTGGGAATAAAAGGCTTGGTTTGAACTCGATCCACGATCCATATGATTATGGGTCTGGTTTTGACCCGGCTCAAATTCAAACTTGAGCTCCGTCCGGGTCCGATATGGGTTCGGGTCGATATGGGATCCATTTTGTGGGTCAAAACTAACAGGTTGGGTCTGGTTTGGGGCGAACCGTGAACCAAACCCAACTGGGTAGGTTGGGTAAGTAGGTTCAAAACTCGGACCCGCTCCCGTGGACCCAAAGGATGGTCTACGACACCCGAGCTCGGGCCCCATGTTCACAAACTCGGGTCTGGACCTTCTCGAGTCCAAACCTGTCCACATGGCCCCCCTGCTCCCGCTCGTGGGTTTGTCGCCTTACGGCTCCCACGCGCGGGGTCAAGGGGGAAAATCTCATAATTTAATTTTATTTTGCTTCGCAAGAAATCAGGATCTAATCCCATAGAGATAATAAATCCTTCTCCATAATTTTGAAATTCAATGGGATTGGATTAATTGAATCCTGATGATACTGAATCAGATTATAATATCATGAATAACAATATCTGATCTATCAAATCAATTCATCGTCGAGAATTGAATAGTATAACATAGGAAGATCTTTTATCCATACCGAATCGAAAAATTCCATTCCTGACCCCCAACCAAGAATCCTTTTTAATTTCTCATATTTTTCTACTCTTTCGTTCCTTTCTATAACCCGCCGTCCTCATTCTTTATAGAATGATATCATATGAATGAGGTTTGACCGGTATTCCAAGGTCACAGCCTTCTTGGGTCGGATAAAGGAACCTGGGTCCCCAGCAGTGCCCAGCGGGACGCTGGGACCCTGCAGGCCCGACCCACCTTGTGGCGCGAGCTCCCCAGCACAAGGCCACGGGCCCAGGCCTGGGACAGGGCCCAACGTAACGTTGTGGTCCTGCAGCTCGGGCCCAGCCTGCGATGCAGTCACAGGGACTCGCTGTCACTGCTGGGGTGCATTCGCACCTTGATGGTTCGGTGGGAGGGAACCCGGAACTAGGCGACCCACAGTCGCTGCTGATTCGAGATGGAGGAGAGGTACCGAATGGGGAGAATTGTCGCAACCTGCATCCCTGTGCAGGGTTTCCTCAACGCCTTCTCGTCGCACCGTGTGTTGGAGCGTCAGCGAGGCTGGATCGACAACGGTAATATCATCGGGGTTGTTCGCGTGTGTGCCTAACTGGTTCAATAGCACCGCATGCACGTCTACTTTGGATTCAAGGCCACCCATCCGCGCTTCGACCCCGTCCATACGCTTTGACAGACCGGCAATGTCCTTACACGCGTCATACCCTCTTGAACTTTGGTCATCATGGCCATCAGCTCCGCCATTGGATCTTCGCTGTCGATCGCCTCCTGTTCCTTTCCAATCGCTGGATCGTTCCTCACCTCTTGACCCATGTCGCTGTCGAAGGAGGAAAACCCTGGGATCTGATACCACTTTGATGCAGTCTTCACGTGTTCTTGACGATGGTTGTTGAAGGCACGACCCTCATGGTCGTGCGTTGGGCAGAATGGAATAAGAATGCCCACCAAGACGGTAAGGCTTGATTTTTATTTCAATATCAATGTCAATGAACAAGGGGCTGAATATAAATGAAAAAAAGAACAAACATTGAACAGGAATAAAGAAGATGGAAAACAACTGGAAAAGAAAACAATGATGAAAAGAAAGGCTGTTGTATTCTTCCAAAAAGTCCCCTTCATGCAACCCTAGACAGGGCTTTTAAAGATGACCACTGGATCCGGGTCCGGATCCAGATTCGAGACAACTTCATTTTGGAACCGGATCGGTGGCGAGCCGGGCCTTCTCTCTTCTGGAGTAGGTGTGCAGTACATCCTTGCATTGGGTCACCTTACCTGTGATCGGATCCTGCCGCTGGATCCGATCGTCCATCCCTTGTGGTGGGTCGGGTTCCCTGGCCGTGCCAGGGTCACGCAGTACAGCCTGCTCTGCATCAATGGTTCTCCACCATGTTTGAGGGGGCATGTTAGAATATGTACACTAATGGATCGGGTCGGTTTAGTTCTAGATCCATATACCCATTGTGTACTTCTAACATAATAGTCATATAGATAGAGAAACACGCCACCCACCTAGGGTGACACCTCTTTTGAGATTCTTCACTTTCTCTTCCATCTTCTTTCTTCTTGTTTTGATGTTTGTGCAGGGAATCATATTCCGGAGGCGTTCTCACATAACCCTCTCTCAAATATCTTTCTTCCATTGTTTTTTTAAATGTTTGCGAGCAAGCCCACCACTGCATACATATCCACTCATTAGGATCAATGGTTGCAGACTGCAATCATGGGCTTAAGGAAGATACTCTATGGACTAATTAGTAATACAATGAATTTTTCCAGTGGGATGAAGCACATAAAAACCTTATACTCTAGCATTTCCACAAATATGTGCACATAATATTTGAATCTTTTATCAGTATTTAGGTGAATAGGCTATCCAAAAGCCCTCAAGTTATAATATTTTGGCTAGCAAAAAGGATTAAATAGTTTGGAGGGAAACGCCTGAATTACCAGAACCATTGTAATAAGAAATGAAATTCAGAACCATGTCATTTGTAAAATACTGCCTTTGTTTTAGCACCATTTTCAGCAGTTTGTATGGAAAGAAATGTGGTGTAGTCACATTTTCCTTGAGGTTTGCTTGAAAAGCATACAGTGGGTTTACACTATTAACCAATTGGAGTTGGTTAATTTTACAGGTTATTAGATGGGGGTATGGAAATTTTCTAATTTCACAATACAATTTTAATATAAAATTGGACAGAGATTCTTGATATTGTTGCAACTGAGACTCTGAGCATCTAATCTCATGACTTATGAGTGTGATAACCAAGATGATGATGGGGACAAATTGTTAGCTTTCGTGTGACATGAAAATCTAACACAAGCAACGAGATGCTGTCTAGGACCTGTTTGAGAACAGAAATAATAGAAACTGAAGAAAGAGAAAGGTGTGAAGGAGAGAAGAGGCCACTGGTAAAGGAGAAGCAACAAATGTGAGCAACATGACAGAAAAAATGAATTACTTCTATATGGTTCATTTTTTGTTCTATAATGTGTTTTGGGGGGGGGGGGGGGGGGGGGGGAATGGTGGAGGGATGGCTTCTGTAAAAGTTTACAATTTTCCTGTATGATGACTTGCTAGAGAACAATGACTAATATATTGATATGTGTGTGGGATTGAATGGGGTAGCTGGATGGAAAGTCTCGCTATCATAACTGAGGGGTCTCCAATTCGAATCTGTGGTTGTCCCTCAGCTTACCTATCCAGAAAAAATAATAATAATAATAAAAGACAATGAGTATGCTGATGTTTGACATTCCTCATAAGCCATACATGGTGAGCATTAAAAGAAAAAAAAAATAGAGAAAAAGGATTTTATTTCAGGAAAAGACAGTTTTGGTGATGAGGCGACACCCAACAGTACAATCATCAAAATTGATTACAAAATTGGCCAAGTCAAAACTAGCTGGATCAGGCTATCAGCAGCTGATAATATACATGATACATTACCACATCCGAGTGAATATGCCTATCAAGATCCAGCTCATGCCAAAAGAAGGTTTTTTATGCATCAATGCCTTTTGGATATAACTTGCTCACATCCTGTGTCTAATAATCAATCTGCCACCCTTTTCTTGTCAGTGGATCCGAGTAAGACAATGTCTCACTTGATTATTATTCAACAAGAAGTCAGAAATGTCTATCTCTTGGACTGAAAGAGATTGAACATTCATTTAATCTTGATCCTTGTCAAGTGAAAAAGCACTAGACTGAAAAAAAAAAGTGGCCAAAACATTCTTGAACAGCCTATTGTTCCTCTCCAACCATACATCCCACTAGGCCGACATTATCCAGCATTTTTATACAAAGCACCACTTCCAGATCTTTTTCATTATTGGCAGACACATTAGCAGGTGCCTAACACATGATTCATCATGAACATTAATGTCAAGGTCTGGCCGTGCCAACCTAGATAAATTCTGGAAGATACTACAAAAACAGAATAAGTGGAGGTAGTTTCATCAGCGTAAACAAAGACACCATCTGGTTGGCAATTATAAACCTTTACTTTTCCAAGAGTTTTGAGTATTGCTCTTGTCCATGGATAGCACCCACGCAAGTATACTGTCCTTTGGGAGGGGGCCCTCCCCCACAAAACATTTTTTGGGGCCAACCTTGAGTAATTATTTTGTGAGGATGTCAACTATTAGTCCTTAGTGCCAATAAATTAAACAATTTCTCATCCATCAGTGTGTACATGATCGTAGTATGAAGCACTCTTTCGTCAATAATGCAGAGCAGGTGATGGGACCAAATGTTAGCAAGCCTTCTTGGTAGTGGTAACTACAGGTTGGTAATTTGCTTCCATGTTGGCTCCAGAAATAGCTTATTTTTGTGACCACACCATGAAACTAAATGAGTGCCAAGGAAGAAATAATGTCCAGTGACTGGTTGTTTATTATTCTAGTTGTACACCCTGTTCATATCATAATAGGCTGTGATGGGAAGAGAAACATATTGGAGTTAAATTTACTCTGCTGTGTCCTCAGTTAGATGTCTCTATGCCCAAGAAATTTCTTCACTGCTTCCAGGTAGCCATGGCATGAAGCATGCATGAATTTGAATGTTGAATTCACCACACATCTCACAGGCTTTGCTGGGCATGGACAAGGTTAGGTAACATTAATCTCCTATTGTAGGAGATACTCCTTGTATTGCTTTCATTGGAATTAATATAAATTTAAATGATTCGAAAGAACCCAAAGGAAGTGTTGGAACTTTTGCATAAACGCTACCTTTCGTTCCTTTCGAAGTAGTCTCCACATTGACTGGAACGTTACTTACTAGTTATAATATCTTGCCATTGCATGCATGCACTTGATTTGGCCTATAAAGCCCACAGAATTTGAATACCACTTCAGTGTTTACTCAAGAGCATAGCTACCTTAAGTTTTATTTTTAACTTTCTTTTCTACCTTCCATATATTTAATTGCATAGGCTTGAACTTCTTTTCACCTGCTTTTTATTGTGTGATTGTCAATGGATAATTTTTCTTTTTTTGGCAGTAAGATTTGCTGCATGAAACTCCTCCTTACTATCTGATCCTTTTGGCAGTTCTTTCAGCGACTGGAGGGATCAAAGTAGACCATCCCAAGATGAGCAATGGTATTTTTCTGTATGCTTTTATTACATGACATGTTTGGTAATGAACTTCATTGTTTGTACAAACTGTTCAATGCACTTATCAATGTATCGCAGCTGGTGTCTAACATTTTCTCATGTAATCTTTCAGATGTTGTCGTGATTGTCTCTGTTCTTATATTGGTTGGCTTGTTTAGCATGCAACACTATGGGACAGACCGAGTTGGATGGCTATTTGCTCCCATTGTGCTTATTTGGTTTGTTTCTATCGGGGGTATTGGAGCTTTCAATATATGGAAATATGATAAGAAGGTACTGAAAGCTTTCTCTCCAGTTTACATTTATCGCTATTTCAGGCGTGGAAAGAAAGAAAGCTGGGTCTCTCTTGGAGGGATTATGCTTAGCATTACAGGTTTTTTCTTCTTTCCCTTTTCAAAGTAAATTCATTTTTACTCTTGTGGGATTATGTTCTTCACTTGTCAAAATGGTTTTTTTAATTGTTGTAGGTACCGAAGCACTCTATGCTGATATGTCTCATTTTTCTGTGGTGGCTGTTCAGGTTAGATGTCTTCCCATGCAATGTTTTAATTCGTTCCTAGTATTTTTTCTATTTACTTCATTAAAAGTTGTACTTCTTCTCTGTGCAGATTGCATTCACTGTAGTTGTGTTCCCATGCCTACTTTTGGCATATACAGGACAAGCAGCATACATTATTGAGCATCAGGATCATGTCATGGATTCCTTTTATAGATCCATTCCAGGTTGTGCATATTCTTCACTACTGATTATATTCATTTTGATTATGAAATTTCTACTAATCTTTTTTTTTGTCTTTCTTTAATTGTAGAGTCCATATATTGGCCAATGTTTCTAGTTGCAACTGCAGCAGCTGTTGTTGCTAGTCAGGCAACCATTTCTGCAACATTTTCGATAATCAAGCAGTCTCTTGCACTTGGATGCTTCCCAAGGGTCAAGGTCGTGCACACTTCAGAAAAGTTTCTTAGACAGATATACATACCAGATATTAATTGGATTCTTATGATTCTCTGCATCATTGTTACTGCTGGTTTCAGAAATACAAGTCAGATTGGAAACGCATATGGTAAGTTTGTGCCAATTAGTGTTTTTATCTTGTGCAAATTGTAATGTCAAGCCTTCCTTCTGAAACTTCATACGAAATCACTTTAAAATATGGTGATATACAATGATGGACATTTTACTCAATTGTTTGTAGCTCACTTTAGGCCCGCTTTACTATATGGTACGGAATGTTGGGCTGCCAAGAGACAACATATTCAAAAAATGAGTGTAGCTGAGATGCGTATGCTGAGATGGATGTGTGGAAATACAATAAAAGATAAGATTCGGAACGAGGAGATACGTAAGAAGGTAGGTGTTGCACCCATTGAAAATAAGATGAGAGAGAATCGTTTACGGTGGTTTGGACATATTCGGCGAAGGCCTAATGATGCTCCAGTTAGAAGGATGGAGAAATGGGAAAATATATTAGTTAAAAGAAGTTGGGGTAGGCCTAGGAAGACATGGATGGAGGTGATAGGAAAGGATATGAATGCTTTGAACCTCACCGAGGACATGGCATTGGATAGAAATGATTGGAGGAGAAGGATTCTTGTGGAAGACCCAGAATGATTTTCTTTTTTGGTTCATATCGCCGACCTCAATTGTTTTGGGATGAAGGCGTAGTTGTAGTTGTTGTTGTTGTTGTTGTTTGTAGCTCACTGATTTATAATGATAGCCTTCGATGCTTTGATTTGGTTAGGGTCCAAATAAATTAGTACAGTGAAAAGAGAATAATGTTTGTCTTTATGCAAAAAGTGGTTGGCACTGAAGGACACTACAAGGTAATGAACTTTTGAGAGTAAAATGAGGGGAAAAAAGACACAAAAGGTATTAAGTAAACTAGGTGAAATACATTGGGTTAATTTATGAAGTTGTTCATTTGTGTTTGATATGATTTAGTGGTTCAAGGACTTGTTTAATTTTTTGAACTTCCTTGCACTTTGTTATTTAAGATCCATCCCTTAGAGAAGATGATGCAAATGAAGCCAAACTGACAATACAGGCATGTTGATCACGCTCAGGCCTAGCCATGTTAGAATTGAAATTATTTTCATTAATGAAAAGTAGGAGTAATTAATGATGTGGTGTGGCAATGACAAGACAATTATGCCATAGTTTATTTGACTACCACGACTCCAAACATCAGGTACCAATACATTGGACATAGACTGATGTGCTTTAGTTGAAGCCTCTTTCAAAACATATAGGTTTTTATGCCTTTCAACCTTAGCAAGTGCTTGATTCGAACATGCATTTGTATGACTATGAATAGGAAGGAATCTGTAATTGAAAGGTTAGGGAAAATTGCAAAAAATCAGAAGAGGGATATTGGGGCAGGTTTAATAAATCCTGATACATGGATGGATGTGGAGGCAGGAGTATTATAAGGTTTGACTCAGGGAGTCCTGCTTACTTTTTTTCTCTCGCCATTATCGGTTATATTTAGATGCTTTTGCTCATAGAAAATGGAAGGAATAGGGAAAATGGATATTGTGATTCAGACATACTAGCTGAACAAGAATTTGACATTGTTACCTATTTAGGAGATTTTTTTCAGCTTCCCTGCATTCTGGGTCAAACTGTTGGGAGTGGTAGGTGGAGAATTCAGAGAGATCTCAAAATACACTACCCTGAACTCAAACAAGGAAACAAAAAGGAAATTTTACAAAATAGACTTTAGGGCCTTCTTTCTCCATGCTTTATCCGGATTGAGAGTTCCCACATGGCAGGAGAGGAAAGGCTAATACTCTGGGACTAACTTTCCCTTGACACATTTGCAACAAAGGGATCATGGTTAAGTCACAGTCCTTGAAGATTTGCCAAGAAATGCTAAATCATGTTGTTGGTTATTGTATCTGTAAGTGCAGGCATCCCCCAGTTTAATCCTAGATTTTGGTTTGGTCTTCTTCCTTTTTTTTTAGGAAAAGGAAAAATTTTATAAAATGAAATCTGGGAACAGTGACAAGTCACTCCCTATGTCATATAGGTGCGGGTGCGGATGCGGCACTTTAAAAAAAATTGGGTGCGGGGGTGCAGGGAGGTTTTATATATATATAGAGAGAGAGATAGATAGATAGATAGATAGATAGATAGATAAAACTGGACTTGGTTAGGATTAACTGTAGAGATGCACAATGAACCGAGCTAGCTCGAGCTCAGCTCGGGCTCGACTCGTTTAGGCTCGACTCGAACTCATCCGTGAACATAAATGAGCTGCGATTGAACACAAGTCCAGGCTCGGTGAGCATAAACGAGCCGGGCTTGATCAAGCTGCTGAACTCAGTTAGGCTTGAAAAACTCAATTAAGCTTGTGAACATAAATGAGCTGCGATTGAACACAAGTCCAGGCTCGGTGTGCATAAACGAGCCGGGCTTGATCAAGCTGCTGAACTCAGTTAGGCTTGAAAAACTCAATTAAGCTTGTGTATATATATATATATATATATATATATATGATATGTTTTCAGATTATAGTCAAAAAGTCATTGTTACCTTAGTGGGTAGGGTGTTCGCCTCTTATTCAAAAGGTGTGGACTTCTAATACTGCGTCTTATACTTTTTCGCTGTATGACAATCAAGGGAATTTTTAGTATTTGTAAATTTTTATGGGCAACAGTAAACAAAACAAATGATCTAGCATAATGGTGGGTCATTTGTGCAACCATTGGGGAGGTTAGGGATTGAGTCCCAACTTCTCAAAAACCCTTCACTGCATACAGCTTTTTGGAGTACTATTTAATCTCGGCTCGGCTCGAGCAACTGAGCTGAGCCTGGTCAGTGTCGTTTAAGCTCGGCTTCAGGCTCGAGACGAGTTTGAATCTAGTCATTTTAAAGTGAGCTGAGTTTGAACAGCCCAGACTTGGCTCATGTGCACCCCTAGTTAACTGAATCTACTTTTGGATAGAAATGGACCTCAATGTAGTTGACTTCACCCGACACAAAGGAAGTCGTGTCCAAGTGTCACACCTGCATGGGTGTGGGTGCGGTGCCCTGTTAGAAGAGTCTGTGTCACATATGTCACTACCCTTCAAAAAAATGATGTTACAAACCAGGATCTCATAATGGCAAATTGTTGATAACTCAGCCTCTGGACTTAAATCCAGTTAATTATCAGATATTTCCCACCTATACAGTGGCCTTCTTTCTTATTCCCCCTTCTCATCTTTCTTCTTCCTTTTTTCCCCTTTTGTATGTGCATGTTTGTGGTTAGGGGTGGGCGTCGGTCCGGCCCGGCCCGTTTAGAGTTTGGTCCATCAGGCTTTAAGTGCGGCCCAGAGATGGTCCAGCCCATTTACTTACTGGCCGGGCTTTAGCCCAGCTCTTAATGGGCTCGGATTTGAAGAGCAGCCCATGACCTGGGCCAATGGGCCAATGTGAAGCGGGTTGGTCCCGGCCCAGCCCAAACCCAACTAATTAGTGCAACTAATTAGGTAAATAATAAATAATTAACAAGTTCCCATGTACCCAACTAATTGTCTTTCTAGTTTTCATAAAACTAATGCAACTAATTAGGTAAATAATAATAGTTATCAAGTTACTATGCAATTAATTAATTTTTTTATTTTTATATTATAAAAAATTAATAAATAGCTCATGCTCGTCAGGCTGGCCCGGTAGCCCGTGGGCCGACCCGAACCCAGCCCACAAAGAGAACGGGCCGGGTTTTGTCCCGGTAGCTAATGGGCCTGAGCCTAAAACCTTGACCCAAACCCGGTCCATGGCGGGCTGGGTTGGCTTAGCCCATTGGGCCCGCGTGGCCCGTTGCCCACTCCTATTTGTTGTTTGGGTGCATTCAATAGGCAAAGTGAATCCGTCATTAAGTGACTAACTTAATTTGTTTGATCTAATAGGATTGGTGCCTTAGATAAAAATTATGAAGAATAATGCCTATGTATCAAATCAATGGTCCATTATTAGTTTTCCTAGACTTGGAAATGCCTGAACCAGACAATTTTCAAGATTTTAGGCCAGTATTATGTTCTTTCACAAATGTGTATTAGTATGCATGCCCACCCATGCACATCACAGAAATGCATGATTGAATATGTGTTCCTTTTTTTTCCCTTTTGTATGTGCATGTTTGTGGTTCAGGTGCATTCAATAGGCAAAGTGAATCCGTCATTCAAGTGAACTTAATTTTTTTGATCTAATAGGCTTGGTGCCTTAGATAAAAATTATGAAGAATAATGCCTATGTATCAAATCAATGGTCCATTATTAGTTTTCCTAGACTTGGAAATGCCTGAACCTGACAATTTTCAATATTTACTCAAGTATCATGTTCTTTCACAAATGTGTATTAGTATGCATGCTCACCCCATGCATATCACAGAAATGTATGAATGAATATGTGTTTCTGTGTGTAAGTTTACATGATGGGTTAGGCTGTGTCCAGTGCCTGTCAGTCATATGCATGTTTCCCCGTATACAGGCCTACTCTGCATGCATACATGGGCATGTTGCGGTGCTACTTTTGTTCTTTCCATACATTCATTATGTTCTTTGGTTCATATTACTACAAGCATTGAGAATTCGCTGTACGTACCACTCTTATGAAGATATATCATACAGATGTACCAAAATGCTAAATAGCTTATTGTTGGTCAATTTAACTTGTTTTCACATGTTGCTATTATAGACTATTATTCTATTTTGATTGTTAGATTACTGTTGTGTGCATGTGCATGTGTGTCTTGGGTGTATGCTTATCTTATTTTATTGTGGTCTTTTCTTATGGTATTGTGAACTTATTATGAACAGGCACCGCAGTTGTGATAGTTATGCTGGTTACGACATTTCTTATGATCCTGATAATGCTGCTGGTATGGAGGACACACTGGATTCTGGTCTTGATCTTCACAGTGCTATCCCTGGCTGTTGAGCTTTCCTACTTTTTAGCCATGTTGTTCAAGGTAGGTCAGGGTGGGTGGGTCCCTCTTGTGATCTCTGCAGCTTTTCTTTTGATCATGTATGTTTGGCATTACGGAACAATGAAGAGGTATGAATTTGAAATGCACAGCAGGGTCTCAATGGCATGGATTTTGGGTCTAGGTCCTAGTCTAGGATTAGTTCGTGTTCCTGGAATAGGTCTTGTATATACAGAACTTGCAAGTGGGGTACCTCATATTTTTTCCCACTTCATAACGAATCTTCCAGCCATTCATTCTGTTGTAGTCTTCGTATGTATCAAGTATCTTCCTGTCTATACTGTTCCAGAGGAAGAAAGATTTCTTGTAAAAAGGATTGGTCCAAAGAATTTCCATATGTTTCGTTGTGTTGCAAGATATGGGTACAAGGATCTACATAAAAAAGATGATGATTTTGAGAAAATGCTCTTGAATAGTCTTTTCCTGTTTGTTCGGCTTGAGTCAATGATGGAGGGAGTTTCTGATTCAGAAGAATATAGCTTGTATACGCATACTGAAAAATCTGCAGAATCTCTGCCCTGCGGGAATGGTGACACTGTCTCTTCCTTGGTAGAATTAACATCGTCTTCAAATGATGCCATTGTGCCAGAAAGGTCTCCTCTAGGGACAAGCATTAGGTTGAGGTCCTCAGGCCAGCTGAGTCAGAGTACAGAGGTGGATGAAATTGAGTATCTCAATAGCTGCAGGGATTCTGGTATTGTACATATTATGGGTAATACCGTAGTGAGGGCAAGCAGAGGTTCAGGGATTATTAAGAAGATTGCTGTTGACTATCTATATGCATTTCTTAGGAGAATATGTAGGGAGAACAGTGTTATATTCAATGTGCCTCATGAAAGCCTCTTGAACGTGGGACAAGTATTCCATGTGTAAAGATGAGAATAATACATAGTTGGCTCTGTCTTTCTAGTTCACTCACCGTTCAACACACAGTGCAGCACATGGCAACCATTGGTGCTTGGTAGAGGTGGCAGTATCTATTTTCACATACCGGCAAGTTGAAGTTAGAACATACGAGAGGAATTTGCTTCTTGTTTCTCATTGACAGGTAGATGGAGCTCTTCTTTTTGTTCATGTTGCTCTTTAGTAAAGTGTTCTCATCTTTTTCTTTCTGTACAGAGATCATTTGTACAGTTCTCCCTCTGTTTGGCATTGGCAAAATGGCAGGTACAAAAATTGAGAACTTTTCTTAATTCAAGATACATGAAAGAAATAGAACCATGAGGGTATGGGTACGGTGTGCGAACAAGTGCAAGATGGTCATGCCAGGAGAGGAGCAATAGTAAACTTGGGTGGTCATTTTCACAGCCCATTTACTCCTTTTCTAAGTGTTTGAATATGGTTAGCAGCCATCAGAACCAAGTATTTTCAGCTTTATATGATCATTCTTTCTTTTTTGGAGACTATCTATAACAGTATCTGTGAGAAGGGACTCCATTTGTTCCTCTCATCAGAGAAAAATATGATTTGCAATTCTATCTACAAAAACCGTGACACAACCCTTCCAAACATCCGAACGCCTCTTCCAATTTTGATTTTCTAACCAGTTGGAGGGCCACCCATTTAAATTATATTTCTTAATGAAAATGATCACAATTCTCAATTCTTTCTTACAAATCGACGGTGATCATTTTGTCAAAAGTGCCTTGTTAAATTTATTGTAGTTATGTATCCCCAAACCATCAAGATAAAGGGGTTGAGCAATTGCATGTCAACTTACCAATAAGTATATGAGTCTTTTGATTTGCCTGACCAAATGAATCTCTGAACTAGTCTAATAAATATTTTTTCCACCTTAGAGATTTTTAAAATGAAAATTGATCGTATTGTATGGTAAAAATGATGTGTTTTTTTTTAAACATCACAATTTGCGATATTCTCTTTATGTTCAAAATCACAAATAGCCAGCATTCGTATGTCCCTTTTACCCTTCGCATGTGTGAAACTAATGAAGATTGTGCGATATATTCTTTCGCTCTTCGGGTGTCACATACGCCCACTTAAAATGAGGTCCACACATTTTTTTGGTGGACTTCATGAAGTTCGCATAAAATTATATGTGAACTTGTTAAACTCGAATTTTGTATCAGAACATCACAAATACCTAACTAAGTTTGCATATGTATCATGAAGTTTGCATAAACATGTGCAAACTTTCTCTTAAACTGAAACTTTACAATATTGCAAATACCTGACAACGCATATATCTCATGAAGTTTGCACATAATTATGTGTGAACTTATTATTAACCTTGTATTACAAATTCTTAACTATTACAAGCATACAAATTTATGTTAACACAAACATACAATGAATATCAGTTACACTCTTAAAATTTAACAGATTTAGAATTACAGAACATTGAATTTACAGATCATTGAACAAATTTATATTAATACAAATTTACAAATCATTAAATTTTTATATGCAATTTGTGAGATATATGTGATCTTCATCGGGTATTTGGGTTGTTCAGAAGTTTCAGTTTAAGAGAAAGTTTGCCCATATGTTTATGCAAACTTTGTGATATATATGCGAACTTTGTCAAGTATTTGCGATGTTTCAATACGAAGTTCGCATATAATTTTATGTAAACTTCGTGAAGTCCACAAAAAAATGTGTGGACCTCATTTTAAGTGGACGTATGTGGCAGCCGAGGAGCGGAGCGATATATCGCATGAACTTTATCAGTTGTGCGCATGCAAAAGGTAAATGAGGCATTCCAATGCTGGCTATTTGTGACTTTGGACATAGAAATAATATCACAAATTGTGAAGTTTTTAAGAAAACACATCATTTTACCACACAGTACAGTCATTTTTTGTTTTAAAAATCTTTATGTAGTTTAACAACATGAGAGCAATGTTGAACCTCACCAAATTAATGTGACCCGCCCTAGATAAGAAGCGGTTAGCACAATTCTGAACCTTTGGTGACCCTATCTTCTAATTGACTCCAATGAAGCTCCCTTCAAATACCCAAATGCAAAGGTAATCCAAGGTACACGGATAGTGAACCTGCCTCGCAACAAAAAATGGAAGATGTAGAGTTAGTTTTGCTGGTAGAGGCCTCCGAAATGGATAAATCCCATTGGTGGTGGCCACTATTGCCACCTCCAAGGGGTAGCCATAGCATTTCTCATTTTAAAATTAAGTTTGAACAGATGAAATAATCCAAAGGTATAAATGATGTGTTAAGTACTCCATGTAGAGTGGGTTGCATATATTTGCATGTGTGTGTTTTAAATTTGTGTTGTTTTGTACGCATTGTATCAGATTATGGTCATATTTGTAATATGTATTGTATAAAATGTGGCTGTGAAGCAAATCAAATTTTACAATAAGATTGTGAACATAAATAGCTTTTTAAATTTAACAGGGCAGTTCAGATGATATCCAAACTTATCAGGTGCAAAATTGATCCCTTTCAGGCTCAATCTTAGGAAAGCCCACTCAATTGTTGTGATGAGGCAGACTATCAGGTGGATCTATGGTGGCAGCTTGGGCTAGAATCTGGTTGGGACTCTTTGCAGACTTCCCTCTCATGTTCTCTAGAAAAAGATGTCTGATACCAACTGAAGCTGTTGGTTGAATTTTTTTATATAAATCCAAGAACGGATTTGTAGAAAATTCAACCCAACTACAAGTTTATTTAGAAAAAGTGAGAAATATAATGGAAATTGTGAGAAATAACAGGAAATTGCAAAGAATTAAATGAAATTAAAAATAACTGAAATAAACTGAAAATAAGACATCTTGGATTCCAACTCCCAGTTACTTATAGGAAAAGAATCATAATTCTAACAGGCTTAAACTACCTTTTTTAATAAAAGCATCCTAATCCTAATGACTACTAAATTGGGATATGGATCGAGTAGTTTGGATCTAATACCCATTACAAGAGGTTTAAAAAAAAAAGAAAAGAAGTTCAAAACTATAAGCAGATCTGAATGGACCCTGTGCACCCAAAAAATTGTCGCTATGCTCCTGTATCAATTTTTATAGCATTTGGCAAAACTTACCAGCATCCTCAAATATCTGTTGATCCAGACATTCACTAGATGCTTATGGGAAGTCTAAATCCAGTGCCATCAATTGTATCTGGCATGTTCCGTGTGATGAAAGATAGACAACTTTGTAACGAGGTACGAACTTGTGTGTCTGACTTGTAATGGCAACAAAGGTACTCATGAACAAAGTAGAACGGAGGAAGAAAAATGTAGCAGGGAGATGGCTTATTGCAGCAAGCACGTATTCAATAAGAATTCATGCATAAGGCTTTTTCGTCTTTGTGTGTTTGAAACACGAAGATGAAACTCAAATCCTTGATCTCTTACCAACCGGGCCAGCTGGCCTCTTTGAGATTTGAGGCCACAGCCTAGGGCTTCATATTTTGGAGGGGCCTCCAAATATTTAGTCTATACATGTTGATTTGCATTAATTTCCCAATTCCCCAGAGTCTCCAATTCCTTCAACAGCCTCAGATCCAAATTCATCCCAACACTTACAACAAACACTGATAGAAGTTCATACCAAAATAGTTTTCATTCTCAAAAGGATTTCATTGAATGCCTGCCACTATTTCATTAGTGAAGTATCATTTCATTAGCTTGTCTATAAAGATTTAATCCATACATTTGCATCATTAAAAGCAAGAAATGTGGATTTTAGATAATATTTTTAAACTATTTTATATTTTTTTGGTGTAGTCTGATGAATATATGTATATATATATATGTGTGTGTGTGTGTGTGTGTGTGTGTGTGTAAATCCAATTTGTAAATATGAAGGATATTAAGAATTTAAGAAAAAAGAGGTGCAACCCCTTTAATAAATAATAAAATTTTTATGTACAATGAAAGAATATTTAGGGCCTCAACCTCTCTTGAGCCGCCCTTGCTTAACAACAGCCCAAGCACTTCACCATACATACACCAAGCAATGGTTCTCCAGCCAGATAAGGTTCGTCACGCCCATAAACCAATCATCTTCCACATGAAAGTTTGAAGGTAAAGTTCCCAGGGATACTAGAGTCCACCTTACTGCGATATGGAAATGAATAATCTGGTTGCCTTGTGCATTATGGTATCGACTGTATACACGACATGATATTTCACTAAACCAGGAGCCCTACCTAATGGTCCCCCACCTGCTGTCTCCTTAACGTTAGGCGGCAGCCACCTGCGTATTATCACCCAAAAAATGGTGATATCACGTATCACTGGAGGACAACATTATTTACCGACTACCAAGGAGCTTCTTATGGAAAATCTAAACCTGCTGCAAGTGCCACCAGCTATGTTGCACCAAAACATGCATCTGTGGCTGTAAAACCTAGCAAAATTTACGATAGGCGAAGACGACAAACACGAAATGGACTTCGCCACAAACTAAAACAAGGCATTTTTTGCTTTCAGGCTATCCATGTAAATTGCTATAGCGTTTGTTTCAGTTGGTAATACAGAGGAGAAGGTTCCCAGTGAGGAAACAAAGGCACAGTAATCGTATCTTGGCCGTGTTAGTACCAATTGAACAATATGGGAGTATCACTACTCAGATTGATAACCACATGGTTCAAGTTCTTGTTGATTCAGTATTATTCATAGCTTCTCTTCATGTTTCTTTGAAGCCAGGGAGCACTCCTGCCATACAGGAATCCACATGCAAGAGGATGAAATATAATCTGCCACTGAAATTTTTCATAAAAAAGAGATTTGGACAAAATATGGCCCATACCCACTTGCCAGCATATTGTGATGAAAATAGAACTTAAAAAAAAGGATAGATCACAGCTAATGTTTATTGGCTAAGTGACACAAAAATGTTACCACCAGAGAGAAGCAATTCTTATTAATGGGTAGTTCCTTGACTGAATTTCCTCCTCATAAGTGTACAGTGAGCTATTTGGTAATGCCCCTTTCAGTTTTCAATCAAATTTGTTTATAACTTAACACCCCATAGCTTAATGAATGATGTTTTTCAGTCACCTTACCCATCAAAATTCGTGCTTTTGATCCTTGAGGCTGCGTTTGATACACCCCACAAACGGCGCACGGGCAGAACATGCAACATTTGTCTAGTAATGACCAGTCACACCACCAGTGCTACTGCTGAGTTCCGTGATGATGCGTTATAACACGTGGTGTGGGACGCTGTTTGTCCTGACAAGGGCAATGTATCAAACGCAGGACAGCACCCGAGCAGGGGGGACCGGCCAGCATATCAAATGCACCTTGAAGTTTACTGCAGTAGTTGGGGTGAGGGCCACGTGTGAAGATCTGTGCTATTCGTAGGCAGCACAGATCTATCTTTTCTGTTAGATACCAAAATTAAACGAGTGGTTTTTTGGCATATACATAGTATATACTTGCACCATACTTTTACATCAAAGAACCAAATAATTTTTTTCAAAAATGTGTAAAAGATACAGGTATCAACAACCATATGAGGTATATCTGCTCTTTTTCTACATCAAAAACACCACAATTTTACCAACGGGGGCTCCGCTTGTCTGGCAGGAGCAGTTAGTGCACGTCACCTTGTGTTGGGACGTTGCAAGTTTAAATCCCAAATGGTATGGTTGTATAACTGGTAGGGGTCAGACTAACCTTTGTCGAAAAAAAAAACCCACAATTTTCAAACCCAGAAAAAACAGCATAGGCTTCCACATGCTGGATAATCGAAACAACAAAAACAATCACCACCGAAAACATGGGAAATGTGTTAACTAATCAAGCATCTAAGGAAATACATAACAAATCTTCAGGGCAGGAAACTACCAGTTTATTACTCAAACTAAACAAACAAGTGGCAAAGAAATCAAAACACACACAGACACAGATTATACTGTACGGTGATCTTTATTCATAACAACGAAAGGTGCTGGACTCAAAGCAGCAAAATTAGCCAAATAAAGCTGAAGCTTATTCGGTCTGATAAATGAAAAACGTCCAAAGATTGTTTATGCTACCACAACACTCATCTCTTGACTCTGTCTGAAGCGATCAGATAGCTGAAGAGGTCGCATCATCAAGGGCAAGAACTCCTGGAAGTACCTTTCCCTCCAACAACTCCAAGCTAGCACCACCACCAGTGGAGATGTGGCTCATTTTATCCGCAAGCCCTGCCTTCTCAACGGCAGCAACCGAGTCCCCACCACCTATGATTGTTGTTACATCCTTTGCGGTTAGCTCGGCAAGCTTCTTAGCAATGGCCTAAAATAACAATCATATTAATAAAATTATTAGTTGTACAAAGAAATGGTGTCCTTAGAGGTATGTGTATCTCAAAGATGCACAAGAAGGAACCAACATGCAAGGAATATTTAGTTTAGTACAAATTAAGATACCTCTGTACCAACTGCAAATTTCTCAAACTCAAAAACTCCCATGGGACCATTCCATATCACTGTTTTGCTAGTCTCCAATACTTCGCTGAATGACTTGACTGAATCCGGCCCAACGTCAAGCCCCATCCAACCATCAGGTATTGCAGAAGCTGCAACAATCTGCATCACGTGACAAAAAAATTTTGTGGGTAACCATAGTTTCTAATGCATCAGAGCTGCAGATAGAGAAAAAGTAGCACAAACCTTGCTCTCTGCATCAGCAGCAAATTTGTCAGCTATGACGACATCGGTAGGTAATAGAAGAGACACTCCTTTGGCCTTTGCTTTCTCGAGAAGTGATGTTGCAAGGCCAAGCTTATCTTCCTCAACAAGAGATGATCCCACAGAGAAACCTTGTGCCTTATAGAAGGTGAAGATCATTCCTCCACCAAGAACAAGGATATCGACCTTCTCAAGCAAAGACTCGATCACACCAATCTTTGACGATACCTTTGAACCACCAACTATAGCAGCAAATGGCCTTTTGGGATTTGAAATAGCACCAACAAGATAATCCAATTCCTGGAGACATAATTTTAACAGCGACGTTACAACAATAACTTGTTCAATGGAAAAGAAAAAATGCAAAAACACTGATCCATGCACGCCCTTCGCAAGAATACAGTTTTGGTGAAAACAAGTACAAATTTCACTATTATTAGGGGAGAACAGGTAATGCACATAATGCCTATACAATGATGCATTATCAAGGAATTGGAAACCATCTTCCATAGTTTTTTACAACTTCAATAATCATTATACGTGCAACATGATCAGCGAAATGATCAAATTTACCTTTTGCATGAGAAACCCAGCAACAGAAGGTTTCAAATACTTGGCGACCCCCTCCGTTGAAGCATGTGCCCTGTGCGCTGTACCAAATGCATCATTTACATAAAGGTCCGCCAGTGAAGCTAGCTTTTTCGCGAACTCAGGGTTATTCTTTTCTTCCTCCTTGTAGAACCTAACATTCTCAAGAAGTAAAACACCTCCATCTGGAAGCAAAGCCACTTTCTTCACAACCTCCTCACCAATGCAGTCATCAGCTTTTTCAACCTGTGATATGGTAACACATTAATCAACAAATTGAAATTTTTTTGTTTCGAAAATATGAAAAAACAGCAAATGAGTTTATCTTGACATAGAAACCTACTTGGATACCAAGAAGTTCAGATAACCTTGGAACAAGAGGGCTCAAGCTGTACTTGGGTGTAACACCCTTTGGACGTCCCTATACAGCAAAAACTCTTGTTAATCCATGAACAACTAGTATTACTACTTTGTGCAGAAGAAAGTGGAAGGAAAACACATAAGCAAAATTATCTGATATCAACACAAGCAGCAGCAGAAGCCTTCAAGAGGAATAAAAACCATTTACCATCTCTGTGAATATCATCGTATAATTCACAACAACAATCATCTCTAAATATCAACTTACAGTCCATAACAAATAAAAGAAAAAAAGGATAATCTGATAGCCACTAATAGTAAGTGCGGATTAATAAACAAAGAGTATGAAAGACGGTGTTTATCAATTTGGAAACTCTGAAAGCCATATCAAGAAGCAATTTACCTATTTTCAGAAGTATCGTGGGTTGCCAAAAGTTGTAATTAGGCAAAGAACCAGTTTTCTACCTATAGATATTTATTGAATTTTCACATGAGATTATTAGAAAATATTAATCATTTAATAGACATACATCTCTGAAGATCCCACTTGACCAATGACTAATCCCCACATAGAAAATGAGAAAGCAATCCCGAATGTTATAGCCACAAAAGCTTACAAAACTAATCAGCTTTTAACGTGGTTGGCCACTACTTGCAAAGATGTATTCCCCAAGGGCACATTGAGGAGTAGCTTGATAAGTGATATTATAAATAAGTGTTTACCGAATCTTCTTCCACCCAAATGATTCGTTGAAACTAGCCATTGAGATAGACAAAGTTGAGATCACTAAGTGCTCCGGAGTTCCTCTGTTTGATCCCTTTCTTTTCTGTTTCTGGATCTCTTTGGAACACATCTTCTATTTATTTCCTCTCTAGTGTGTTAGAGACAAAATTAGAAAAAGATCAAATCTCAGATAATTTCATCATACATGACTGAGTTGTGAAAGCTTCAGATAGGCATATACTCTGCCTGAACTGAACTCTGGCTGGTTAAATAACCTCTTCGCAGTTGCTCTAAAGCCTACTAATTTTTTTATCATTAGGATCATCTTCAACCATATCGAACAGAAATTTCAAGTTTCCTGTTTGATTTTCGTTATGAAAAGGAATGGAAATCAATGGAACACAGCAGCACGCCCATCAGATTTAGGCTTAAAAGAAGGGGCTTTTGCCTATTCAAACAGCAAGCTCACACAAAACTCCGACATCGAATGACCAATTAGCAATCCAATTCAGTTCTAAATTTTTCTGCGAAAGACACTCAGGCATAGATTGGTGCATAAGCACATTCCAGATAAAACTCCATCCTCCGCTCACATGCATCTCACGATATCAATCAAACAAAAACTTTCGGAACAAAAATAAGATGTTTATAAACTATACACAAGCCCACAGCGTTTTACACTCAATCATAAGAACCGATGCTCGCTGTGCATTTCTAAAAATGACGCCGCAATCATTTGGATGATAAGGTGTTGGGACAGAGATACAAGCGATCGAAGATCGCGTAACTCCAGATCTCATAAAAGTTCATACTCGCTAGCAATAGCATGCATCGATGTTCGAAACACCGCTTAGACCGCTATTCTCTCTAACGACCAGACCGATTAAAAACTGGCTCAACAGTCAACAGTCCTCAAAGAAGAGAAAAACCGTTTCAGATTCACGAATGAAGGGGATTTCATCACACATACAGATGGGCAAGCAATAGCATGCAATTAATGACGTTCAAAATACCGCTTAGATCACTACTCTCTCTCTCTCTCTCTCTCTCTCTCTCTCTCTCTCTCTCTCTCTCTCTCTCTCTCTCTCTCTCTCTCTCGCTCTCTTTACTAACCAGACCGATTGGGAACTGGTTCAACCATCAAGGATCATCCAAGAAGAGAAAAGCCGTTTCAGAATCAGAGAGGAAGAAGGAAATGGATTTACCAGATGGCTCGCAAGGATGACCTTGGCACCACGATCGATGAGGTACTTGATGGTCGGGACGGAGGCCCTCACCCTGGTGTCGTCCGTGATCCTTTGGTTATCATCCAGTGGGACGTTGAGATCCACCCTCACGAACACCCTCTTCCCCCTCAGATCCTCCTCCCTCAGATCCCCCACGCTCCTCTTCGCCATCTGATCGATCGATCGACCCTCTGTGTGACTGCGTGCGCGCTCCTTTATCTCGCTTTCGAGGAATGGGAAGGAGACAACGCCAACGCCTTCTTTTACTCCTTCACCGCATTCTTCTCTCTCGGGAGTCGGGATGTTAAAACGAATTCCGCCGTATGTGTTCACCGTAAGACAACGGGGTCTGAACGTTGGATTGTGAAACCGACGGTGGTGATGGGCATTTGACTGTCTCTCAACTCACGGCCGAATGCTTACGTAGTCCCGTCCGTCACTAAGGTGATACATGGGCCCCCACCTGCCTCCAGATTCCCAGAATCATTCCTCCTCGATCCCTTCCGTTTCCGGTGGTGGTCTCTAGTAGGGGTGGCAAAATCTGACCCAACTCCCCAACCCCCTTGTTAGCCGGGTTAGGGTTTGGCTTAAACGGGTTCATATCGTAAATGGATTCTTGTCGTAAACGGGTCGATTCACCTAACCCGCTTATTAAACGGGTGGTGTTCGTTTTAGGGGTATGCCAACCCGTTTGACCCGTTTAATAAATGGGTTAGGCAGATGGGTCAACCCGTTTACACGAACCCGCAACCCATTTATATTTAAAATGGTTTTTTGGGATAATTAAATTCGCAACCCGGTTGTAATCCAAACTGGTAATCATGTCGACTCGTTTTAAATATACATGACACTTTTAAATATTTAAAACTCGTAACCCGTTTTAAATATTTAAAACCCCCAAATGAGGTTGTCAACCCGCAACCCGTTTAAAATGATTAAATTCAATTTTACACTAAAGGGTCATTGCCAGATGGGCGACCATTTAGAGAGGAAAAATAAAAGGTGGGGTGTATTTTGAATTGTTGGTGTTGTGAGAGAGAGAAAGAGGTGAAAAGTTAATAAGTGAAGTCTCACTGCAGAGGTGATAAGACTTGAAAGCAATAGCATTAAATGTTCTCATATGGAAAAAATCGTTAATTTTTTTTAATATCAAATCAAGCTAAAAGTACAACTTTTTTTAATTTCTTCTTACTTAAAATAACCCCCCCTTCTTATTTCCTGTTTGCAACATCCATTGATAAATAAAGTGAGCCTGAACCTCATTTGCGAGCCCTACTCACAAGCTCATTGGTGTAAAGTTCTCACTAGATAGTACACTCATCTTTGGCCTCACAGCAAGGACTGAGCACCATGGGTTCTAATTTTGTGAGACCCTACAGATAGGTGACATTCACGTGTTGCCCTCACTAGATCAGTGGAGCTAAGGATGTAAATGGATAGAATCCAAAATTTTCAAATCCCGAATATTTGACTAATCAGGATTCAACTTTTTATATATTTAGTTGTTTCCCTGTTTGCATCCCTAAGTGAACACCTTGTGGGCCAAGTACAAATTATACGTGACAAAACTGGATCCACCCAAACAAATAATTGAAATCAAGCTCTTTACATATAGAACAAAGCAATCGAAATCGTGAAAAAAATAGAAAAACCAAAAAACTTATTATCTCTCATATATATATATATATATATATATATATATATATATATATATATATATATATATATATATATATATATATATATATATATATATATATATATATATATAGAGAGAGAGAGAGAGAGAGAGAGTAATTGCCTTTAATGTTTTTCTTGAATCTGATCATACAAATGTATTCATGTTTTATTTTATGGAATTAATTCAATTTCGACACACAGATAGGTTTTTATAAGGTTTGAACATCAATGGTATAAAATTTGTATAAAAATATCATAAATATTCAAAACTTAAAAATTTATATTTTTTTATTGAAGAAATATGATCCAAGTGTTGTTTCTTAGCAAATCGATCATGTCAAACACATCTGTGTTTGTCAGATTTAAGAAAAATAACTTAGAACCCTTCCCCCCTTCACTCGGCGTAGGCTGCCAAAGGCGAGCCATAGGCAGCTATACCCTTCTCTGTCTTTAGAGAGACAGATGCTTGCCAAGCAAAAGACCAGAAATCTTGGTTGGTGGATGAGTTAGGTTGGTTTCCAAGCTACCAAAAGAGTAAGTGTAAGTAAAATTTAGAAAAAAAAATAAAATTTTGTAGTTAATTCTTTTTCAGAGTTAAAATGATAGTACAATGAAATATTTATTTGAAAAGATCAAGTTAGCGAACCTTGGGCAGTTATACCCTTCTCTATCTTTAAAGAGACAGATGCTTGCCAAGCAAAAGACCAGAAATCTTGGTTGGTGGATGAGTTAGGTTGGTTTCCAAGCTACCAAAAGAGTAAGTGTAAGGAAAATTTAGAAAAAAAATTAAATTTTGTAGTTAATTCTTTTTCAGAGTTAAAACGATAGTATAATGAAATATTTATTCGAAAAAGATCAAGTTAGCGAACCCAGGGAGGGTTATAGGCAAAATATTTAGCAAATGAGCTGACTTCCTAAATGTCTCAGATTTAGGTTTGCATTTTTGCAAAATCATTCAAATCTATAATGATTCAAACCAAAGTTTTAGATAGAAATAGTTTTATACAAAAAAATCATATATAAAATGTCAAAATATACTCAAGAGCGAATAACAAAGAAAATGAATTCTTAACATCATCGCGTCATTGCGCCATTGCCGGTAGCAGTTGTCTATTCATTACTTGGATCTCATAAAAAGGGCCAAACTCATGAAAGCCTGGTAGGTACAATGATGTTATATAGTTGTACAAAACTAATATACATATTAAGCATATTTCAATAACATTGTAACACATACAACTAAACGATCTGTATAAATTTATACAAGTAAGGTATCATTTTTATTTCAATAAGCAGTGTGAATATCAAGACCTTGTTTTGATATTAACATATATGTGGTACTGTAATGCCTCAAAATTTCAACTTGTAATTACAAAAATATTTAATGAAATTCTTTCAAAACTCAGAGCTTTTAAATAAAAAATTTAGCAAAAGTGGATTTTCTTTTAAAAAGAAAACAAGTTGATACTTCTGAGCATGTTAGCACAAAAATCCAGCAAAAACATTTGTAGCAAAACAGTTAGTGGGCAAAAGGTATATTTTACTTATAAGCATTTTTGTCTGTACTAAGTTAGGAGTTTTCTTTCCCTGAAAGCAAAAGTACAAAGCCCAAAATAAGGAGCCATGACGCCAGAAAGAAGAGTGAGGCCTCAATCCATGTTTCACCGCACCACCGACTGTATAGAGAAGCTACTAGTCACCTGCACTCATAAAATGGGTCAGTTTTACAAAAAACTGGTAGGTGCGCAAAAAAGAACAAAAATAACATCAACTAATATAAATCATGTTCATAATTATGCAAACAGATATCATGCTAAATTGATTTCACAGGCGGAGAACAAGTAACTAGCCACAAGCAGTTATAACAAAACTATACATGCATACCATTAACTATCACAAATAGTAAGGTAAAGCAGGTAACCAAGCTCAATAGCAATGAACTATCGTAACATCACCAAAGTGCAAATCTAACTGTATTGTGAGCAGATTATATTTTGTTCTGATTATTAGCTGGTCATTGTGGGTACGCACAAGGCACAAAATGTAAAAGCAACCGAGATCAATTCAGGGGTTCATTATGTTACCCTGAATGACTGACTGAGTCTGCTCTTAAGAGGACGGCCAATGACCAAGAGAGTAAGTCTCCAAAGGCATACAAAGGCCTATGGATACATCCAACTTCTGCAGAGTTGTCAGACAACTACCACCTAGGATAATTATAGTAGCCCATTTTCCCTAACTTCGATGATTGAGGAAGCTGAGTCATTTACCCAAAATAACCAATAATGAATTGTCTATCGAAGTTTTTGTACCATTCATCCTCTATCTTAATGAACCGTGTCAAACGGGCATGATGGGGGTTTCTTTAATCATCGCCCCATTCTATATGCTTTGGTCCATTAGGCCCACTCGAGCATCTCACTTATGAAGGCGCATAGTCATCATTTAGTGATTTTTCATAATTGTGCCTTATTGCACACCATGAGGTTTATCAACCTCTCGCGCTACTCATCGTAGTATCACACATCACTGTCAAAGGATGTGACTACGATGATAGCCAAGGGCTACTCAAAAGCATCCAAAACAAGTTCAATCTTGTATGCATTCTCAAGAAAATCCAAAGTCCTTGTAGAACATAATTTCTTGAGATCGGCACATCGGTACCCAATTTTGTATCTTCTTGAAAGAAGTGAACCTTGGTACGCATACACTCGCATCTTGCAAGGTTTATCCTATAAGAAATCATAAGAGGCAAAATTCTTGCATCTCGAGTGGTCAAAGCCTAAAAGTAGCCAACACAAGGATAGAATAACAATATATAACGAAAGAAAGTACAACATTAACTAAAGGCATGAGCATAAATATAAGCAAGTAAAACAGGAAACAAAGCTTGGGCGCATAAAGTGCAAGGCAACAGAAAAAAAAAATACTCCAATAAAAGCGAAGAGTAAATAGCCATGGCGCATAAAGCCCAGGACAACAGAAAAGAAAAGTGTTGAATTAAAAGCGAAAAGTGAATAGCCATGGCGCATAAAGCGCGGAGCATCAGAACGGAAAATATTAAATTAAAGGCGGAAAGTAAATAGCCATGGCGCATAAAGTGTGGGGCAACAGAAAAGAAAATATTGAATTAAAGGCGAAAAGTAAATAGTCATGGCGCATAAAGCGCGGGGCAACAGAAAAGAAAGTACTGAATTAAAGGCGGTAAGTAAATAACCATGACGCATAAAACGCAGGGCAATATTAACGAAAGTGCAGAAAAGTAAAGACAAAAATTAAAAGCCTGGGCACATAAAGCGCGACAGCAACAGAAAAAAAATGCAGAAAAGTAAAAAGAACAAGGATTGTGAAACTGCATTCTTGAGTTAAAAGACATACATATATACTTATACGTATATATATATATATATATATATATATATATATATATATATATATAATTGGCCTCTTCTTTAATTATCTTTTATTTATTTTAGTTCTGTTCATTTAAGGTCCTTTTACGCAACTTTCACCTACCTTGAGAGGTTGCAGGTTCTTGTACGCCTGTGGGCGTAGGTGCAAATGACCTTGGGCCATGGAGCACAAGCGTGCTCCATCGTGGAACCTAGAAGCATAAAGCTATTAGTATGCAAAAATAAGAAGTGGGTCTGGTAAGACCTGCAGTAGTAGTAGACCCCGATATGAGGGTAGGCAGGGAGCTCAGCTCCCTGCAGAAAAACAACAGAGGCAACAAGGCAGGGAGCCTTGGGTTCCCTACCTGCTAGAACAACAAAAGTCCCTTGGCAGGGCCTTGCTGACAGCATATTGCAAGCCGTGGTGGAGGCAGAGAGCCCATCTCCCTGCTTACCCGAACGATAAAGAGGACTAGGGAGCTCAGCCCTCTAGCAACCCTACAGAAGGCACAAAGGAAGGGGCTCTGCCTCTGTCTACAAAAAAAGCAGAGACAGAGGCTTGGCCTTTGTCTGCCAGGCAAAATTGAAAGAAAGAAAGAAAAAAGAAGAAGAGAAACCCGACCCCTCCCCCACAAAGGAGGAACACAGGGAGGTCTCGACCCTTCTCCCACAAGAAATAGGGAAACAGGGAAGGGCCCAACCCTACCACTGCGCCCACAGGGCGAAAAGAGAAAGATAGGTAGGGGGTTCTACCCCCTCCCCCCCCCTCCCCTCCCGGAAGAAAAAACGAAGAGGCAGAGGGCTCCCCCCTGCCTGCTCGACAAAAAGGGACAAAGGCAGAGGGCAGAACCCCCTGTGCCCCTTGCCGGACAAAAGAAAACACAATGGTAGGGGGCGAAGCCTTCTGTCGGCCAGAGAAAAAGACATAGGCAGGGGGCTCCGCCCCGCCCTGCCTGACGAAAAGAACAACGACAGTGGGTGAAGCCCCCAGCCAGCTGAAGAAAAACATAGTCTGGGGCTCCGCCCTCCCTACTTGACGATAAGAGATAGCGGCAGGGGGCGGAGCCCCCTGCCGGCCAGAGAAAACAAGGGCAGGGGTCCTTCCCCTATGCTGAAAAGAAACAGTAGCAGAGGGCAGAGCCCCCTGCCGACTGAACAAAAACAAAGGCAGGGGCTCTGCCCTTTGCCGAGAAGAAGCAGCGACAAGGGGGTGGATCCCTCTGCCAGCTGAGCGAAAAGAAAGGCAGGGGCTCTTCCACCTGCCGACCAGACGAAAAGAGAGGCAGGGGGTAGTGTCCCCTTGCCGACAAGAGACAACGGCAGGGGGCTCCGCCCCCTACCGGTTGGACGACAAGAAGAGAGAGAGAGAGAGAGAGAGAGAGAGAGAGAGAGAGAGAGAGAGAGAGAGAGAGAGAGAGAGAGAGAGAGAGAGAGAGAGAGAGAGAGAGAGAGAGAGGTTACCTGAGGAGGAGGTCGGTGGTGATAGCTCTGGCGTTACCATACAAATGTAGAAGAAGACGAAGAAGGTAACAGGGTTGAGCGGTTGAAGAGTTCAAAGAGGGTGAGAGTGAAGTGGTGACGGAGGGGTCATCGACGGTCGATGGTCGTCGATGGCAGCAGAGAAGACGGATAAGGTGGTGGTGCTCGGAGGGGTGGCCGACGGCTTCAATCGTTTACGACTGCTCAAAGAACGAGAGATGACGGGAGGAGGTGAGGAGAGAGAAAAGAGTGAGGGCTTTTGCCCTTCGCTAGAAGGCCTGCGTCTTTTAAAGACGCATGCTCTCGATCCTTCGAGAAGCTGAATCTGGGTCAGGCTCGAATCTGGGTCCGAATCAGGCTCAGATCTGGGTCCGACACGTCGGACCAACATCGGCACGTGTCCGGCATAAATTTTTTTAGTGGGTTTTATAGGTACTCACAAGACTAAATCGTTGATACAGACTAAGACCATTCAGGGGGTTTGTTATTTCATGTAAATTAGTACCATGAATGATGAACTAAATTTGATCTAAAGGGAATGGTATAATTAGTGAGAGAAAATTCTTCAGATGTCGAGAAAAATGAAGATGAATCTTAATTTTTGCAAAAGTTGTGTGATCTACCACCTAGGACAATAATTGGTAGCCTTGTCCCTTAACTCCAATGATTGGGGGCACCAACTCATTGCCACTTGTACAATATAATTGTTAACAATTTGTCCATCAAAGCTTGTACCTCATATCCTCTCAAGATAAACATTATGTGTGAATGGGTTATTTTGTCATCTATTGTTAAAGAGTCTTACCACATTAGTATATGCCTTGCTCGGGTTAGCATTATCTACCCATTTTGCGTAGGTTCTCAAATTTGTTATTATTATAACTCATTCACCATGCTCTGATCTTGAAACCAATCGAACATCTTGCCTATGAAGGCAATCTTTGAATTTGCATGTGATTTTATCATAGGATAGTGTATTGTTGCACTACAAGGTTTGCTATAAACCTTGACTCATTCTTCATTACATGGGCATGTCTTGTATGTTTTATAGTACACAGTGATGATAATCAACCCAAATTTTAGAAAAGATCAATGCTTTTGTATTTGTAGAAATTATTATTATCAAGAACGATATCTTGATCCTCAAGTCGAGGTAGATCTATGTTGTTTCCATATGCATATCATAAAACTTGATATACGTGCAATCGGAGTCCACATAATCAAAGTTTCGCATCTGCCCATTCAAAAATAGACTCAATTGTGTATTTTTGAAACATATTGAACTTATTCTTTTTTAACAATATTTTAATGTTTGAACCACAGGGATTAATGTTTCATAAAGTTTGATAATTGTTAATGTTTGATGCATGCAAGCATAAAATCATGCACATGTGCTTTTTGAAAAGAGAATTAAAGCATGTGTACACATATTAAAGACGGTGTACATAAATAAATCACGTATAATTTAATAAAGTAAGCACACACAAAACTGCTTAAGTAAATAAATACATGAGTAATTTAAAGAAAATAGCATTTGCATAAATGTCATCGTAAATAAATGCCAGCGTAATTTTAAATAAGGCAAGTATACACAAAACTGTGTATATAAATATATGCATGCATAATTTAAAGCAGTGTCTGCATAAATATAAATAAACCATACATATATACATATACATATATAAATATATATATAAACATATTTTTATATATGTAATACCTATATCAAGATCGTATAAATACACTCATCACATGTATTTCCCTACCTCAAAAAACATGCAATCCTTTGCTAAGTCTGAGCATAGGTGACAGTTTGCATGTGTCTCAATATTAGTGTCAGAGGTACGAGAATGTGTTGATGCATGTGTTTGAAGGGCTCAGGTAATTTTTTGAAACTACGACAAGAGTGATGGTTAAAAATACATTTTGATGGAGGTAGCGATTACGACGGCACAGGGGTTGAACCAGAATAGAGTTCGAGTTAACAGGACCGAGTTGGGCTCATCGTGGCTGAGATGAACCGAGCTCGATTTTGGCTAATCGAGTTGGCTCGGTTAAGAAACGAATCGAGTTTGACTCGATTGAGATCAGACCAAGCTTGGCTCGGTTGGTTATGGACCGAAGTGGCTCGGTTAGGAGTGAACCGAGCTAGGCTCAGCTTGGAGGCTTAACAGGGAAAGGCTCAGTTGGGCCCCCAATCGAGCCACGCAAAAAGGGAAACGGGAGGGATCAGCTCGGCTGGAGCTCAACAACTCCTATAGCAAAAGAGGGGGAGGGGGAGGGGGAGGGGGAGCTCAAGCTGAGCTCATAAACCAAGAGAGGGGGGTGCCTGGCTTGACTGGGGCTCAAGAGATCGAGCCGAGCTCCAAAAATGGCTTACCAGGGGTTCGGTTGGCCTTCGGCCAGCCCTTGAGTCAAAGGGGGCGGGTTTGGACGGATCGACTAGGTCGAGCCCAGTCCAACCGCGAGTTTTGCAGCCACCCTGGGACTCGGGTGGCCTCTAGCCAGACCTTCCTGCATCAGAGGGGTGCTGGAGGGCTTAACTATGTCGAGCCTAGTCCAGCAGAGATCCAAGTCACCTCGGATCTCAGGTGGCCTCACTCCATTGCGCACGAGGCACAGTGGAGTGATGGCGCCAGACACTAACTAGAAAGTAGAAAAAAGGAGGAAGGAGAGGAGGCGGTGGAGGAGCATCGCCGTAGCAGGTGCCGGGCAACACCACCAACAAGGTGGTGTTGCTAGGCAAAATAGGAGAGAGGCGGAGGTGAGCGGTGGAGCTCTGCCTCCGTCTGACCGAAATATGGGGAGAAGAGGGTGTCAGACACCCTCTCTCCCAGTGAGCTAGAGCCACGGCTACTGGTGGTTCTGGTTCTTCGGCAAATTTAGGAAGGAGGAGAAGAGGAAGATGAGGGGGGGAGAGGGCCTCACCTCGATGGTGCTCTGAAGAAAGAAAGAGGGGGAAGTGTAGCGAGATGGGGGAGGAGAGCTGCCTCTGACCGAGGTGCGTCACCGGCGACGGGCAAAGAGAGGGGAGAGCTTAGAGGGGTGAGAGAGTGAGAGGGAGAAGAGGAATGCAGAGGGGGGGGGGGAGGGAGTCCGGATTAAGAAAAGTCAAAGAAAGGGATGGGGTTTTATAGCCCCGAGTTGTGGTAGTTTTAAAGGGTTTGGGTTGGATTGGATCCAACACGAACCGATTAATAACCCCCGAGCGGTATGAGGTACCCATTTGGTTTGGGTTGGATCCTCCTGAATCCAATCCAAACCGGGTATAACAAAGGAATATAGGGGGTTGGGTTTGGGGCCCGAACCGGAGAGGTTTATATTGGCTTGGGGCCCAAAACGAATAGGTTTAGGTTGGTTTGGGGTTGGATCTGTAAGGATCCAACCCAAACCCTTTGTTATCTTATATGATACCCACTTTGGATGTTATTTGGATGTTGAATCCAAAAGTCACCCTTTTATGTTATTCAAGGTAGTCCGCATCAAGTAGTTTGATCTCATTTAGTATAGAGTATAAACCTAGTTTAATGAGTAAGCAAATGCTCGATTGTATTCTAAGATCAAAGTTGCATAAATAATCATTGCACCAAGAACTTGTTTCTATGTCTAATAATTATAGCTTAAAGACAACACATCAAGAGTCTTTAAACCTATGTTGATAAATAAAATTACAAATAAATAAACAATGACAAATACATTTATGAGGTCACATTGAGTGGATACAATCTGTGGGAGCAAATATAGTCAATCAGGAGCTATAGCCAATCCTTGCCGCACATCTCCTTTGAAAACAGTGGGATATGTGAGAGTGAGGCCCATGCACACCTGAAACAAGTGAGATGTGTGATGGTGATAGAGTATAACGTAAGACATTACATATGACTAACAACTGTTTACAAATTGCACTAATGTTTTTTCAATTAGAGAGCACGTAGGTTGTAGACAAATATATATCATGCCAACAATGTAAGAAATAAAAGAAAGGGAAAATTTTAAATAAGAGAAATTTTCTGGTCAGTACTGACATTTATTAAGCCCCAAGTTAGTTCCTGCCAAAAAAATGTGATTGCATATGTTTTTTTGTGTAGATGTGTTCCTAATTGTTAATTTACTAAGACCATACTTTGGATCAAATCAATTTGCTAAAAAAATTTGATTCTATCATAACTTTTAGCACAATATGAACGGTTGATTCTTCACTCTTTTGAAAAAACACATATGTGCATGAAAACTACATAATCTAATGCATATTATCTACTAATTAAACTAACCAAAGGGGCTCAGCTTGTCTGGTAAGAGCAGTGAATACATGTCACCTTAAATGGTGTGGTTGTATAACTAGTGGGGGTCTACCTAACTCCAACTTGCTTATCTAAATATATAAAATCTACTAAGTAAACTATGATAAACACATCATATTGGTTTCGATCAAACAAAATCACCTGAAGCCACAAATTTTTTAATAGTAAATATTTGAAAACAATGTAGAACTGCTGAGATGTGAACTCAACCCCATCGATTTTACAATTAAAAAAAAACCCCTTTAAATAAATGCAGAGTTATGCAAAAATGATGCTTTCACTCAGCAGCATCTAGAGATGTCAACGGGTCGGACTCAAATGTGAAAAGGTAAAATAAAACCAGATATGACCTCATCGGATTTAGATGCGGATTCAGAGTCAGATGAAAAAGTTAAAACTGAATCCGGATCCGACTAACTTAAAACCAGATATTTACACTTAACCGGTAGGAGTGTCAATGGGTCAGGTTTGGTTCGGACCCAAGTGAAACCAGACTTAGACATGATTTGAGATGATGGTATTAGGTCTAGGTTTGGGTCCAATTAGACCCACCATAAGAGAAACCATACTTGGATTCCATAAGAATTAGATGAACCAGACCTAGACCATACCCAATAAATAATAAAATTTTTTATATTGAAAAATTATGAATCTTCATCATAACTCGAGTCAGGTATCAATTTTCACTAAACATACCTAGCACCATATATTATTTGGATCCTTCAGGTCCAACTGGATTCTAATCAGACCTTATTTATCACCAAACCCTGACTCTATAGGTTTTAGCATGAGTTGGGTCAGGGTCAAATTCGACCACTATTAATTGGGTTTGGATTTTAGACGGATTGAAATTTTAATTAGATTCGGGTTGGGGTTTCATTGCAAAAATCAATACTGAACCCAAATCCGATCTTTAGTCTGATTCAGATTTGACTACCGAATCTGACTTATTGGATTCGGATTTGGGCCAGATGCCGGTTACATCAGCAACATCTTGAATTGTGAAAAAAAGAAGAAGCCATGAAGAAAAACACGGTTCACTTTTGTCGCATCTTTTACATAATACCAAAAGTAATACCCGTTTTACAGATGCGACGTAGTGCTTTAGTGACATGATTGGCTTGACTTTTACATTCTCCCTACTTTGTTTTTAGACAACCCAAGTTAACAACAATGAAGGGAGACGCCCGTATGCCCGAGAAAAATTAGGATGCATTTCTTTTGTTACGAACGGTTTTCGGCGGTGTTTAGGACCGCCGCTAAAGAACAAAAAACAGAAATCCAGGTATTTAGTGGCGATCACCGATAAAACCTTTTTTTTTTTTAACGTTGTGGTGTGCGGCCGCACGTTCAAGCATCGTTCGATGCTAACCGTTCGATGATACGGCTTTTCGCGGGTATTCCAACATAATTGCGTGTCGTGTCCTATCAATGTGTCGAGCCTGGTCACATCGCTTGTCTCGTATCATACTGTCGTGTCCTTGTAAGAGGCGTAACAAGCTGATTAACCATCATCAGTGCGCCAGCCGTTTTTTACTGTCGGTTTGACTAAGAGCCGTGTGTTTTTAATATAGTTTTTTGTCATTGTTCGTCTTGGTTTTTCCATCTGCCTCTGAATCCTTCATTGGTGTCCTTTCATTCTTTTTCGAGAAACGTCGAGTAATTGACGTCCTGAGCGATCGATGCTGCGTCTATTTTACCACTATTGATTCAGTCGGAATTGCTCGATTGAGAAAAAAGGGTCGGTTGGGCTCTCACAGTCGCCAATTTTCCACCGAGTGCTTGTTGTTGCGGTGTTGACTCCAACTCAAGCAACCGATCAACACCCCACGCTTGTAAAAACGGGAAAACGTTTGTGGGTATTGCTTCTCGTGCCTTATTGATCCACCAACTGACTGATTGTGGTGTGCTGATGAAGTTTCTGGCCGAGTTCTGAGTTGGGTATGCCGAAAAGAGGGGCTAAAATGGTTGGAGATTCGGGAAATGGGGTGTCGAAACCGATGAGAGGTCGTATTCGTGGTGCCAAGCTCGCAATTCTCATCTATTTCGTCTTCAACCTGTTTTTGCCGTTGTTGGGTCTCAGGCCTCTCAGGGAGATAGATGGTTCCCGTCGTGATCAGGTAAGATTTTGTATCGAACTGGTTTTCGGTCGATTTGCGCATTTTGGTTTGATGAAGCTGGGGAATTAGTAGATTGTAGTGTTAATATTTGATGGGGAAAATATGTTTTTCGTGCTATTGATCATCTTGATGAAGCTTCGAAATTAGTAGATAGTAGTGTTAATATTGATTGGGAGAAGATGTTTTTCGTGCTATTGATCATCTTGATGAAGCTTGGAAATTAGTAGTTTGTACTACAAATATTAATGAGGTGAAGACGTTTTTCGTGCTATTGATCATCATCAATAAGCCTTATTCCAACTACACAAGGTCGGCTTCGCGAGTTTCTATTTTTTCTATTGTCTCCCGCTAGACCTTCGGTCACCTTACAATCCTTCATATCACCTCTCACTGCCCCCTGCAAGTCTTCGGTGGTCTTCACTTTTTCCTAATTCTTTCATTCGGGCCGTATCAACCTCTTGTGTTGATGCTTTGGTCAGTTTCATTTCAACATGTTCAAACCATCTTAAGCGACATTCTCTATTTTTTCTTTTTTCTATTGTCAATACTTCTAAGCGTTTTCTTCCGATATCTTATTTTTTTGCTTTAGTTTTAGCGCGATCAGCGATCCTCTTCTAAAAGTGTAAATTCAAATATGCTTCTGCTATTTAAGTTAGTTTGTGCTTTAGCTGGTCGGCCTTGATGGTACTTCAACTTGAACTGGATAAGCTTTCTGTGAAAGTTGGCATGCTTGCCTGTGTTCCACAATCTTGTGCTATTATAGTTTCAGCGTATTCCAACTGTCATGGTAGAACAAATTCCTAGGATGAAAACTCTTGTTCTGCCGCCTGTTTGATGAGGCTTCCACCCCTCACTAGTCCTTTTTTTATTTGGAAAAATGGGTTCCATATGCACTCTTTGTGTGTAAAATTTGTATCATATTGTATTGAAGTTCATTCTAATATCCGACTTCTGAAAGTTCTATGGACTGTATCTTTCAAATTGATCATAATTGATCTTGTGTTTCAACATGAATCTGTTAAAAAAAATCATTGTTTCTTAGCCAGACAGAGAAGCAGTAACCAGTATCTACATATATACTCTAGTAGTTTGCAAATATTCAGATGCACATTCGTACAATGGCATGAAATATTGTACAAGTTCCTTTTTATAGAGTTGCAAACTGAAGCTATTATGTTATCAAGTAAGTATTGGTGAAGGATTTCTTTAGGCAGATCATATTCCTTAATCCCCATTAATGATCATTTCAGCCAATAAGATGAAGCATAAAACCGATTGAAATTATGAACCATGATAGGGCTTGTAAAAAGGAGATCTCTGCCGATGTCACATAGGTGCGAGTACAAACGCAAGTGTAGATGCAGCGATGTGGCACTTAAAAAAAACCTAGGTGCGGGAGTGAAGATATGGTATACACCAGAGTTACCAGAAGCTTTTTAGGTAGGTGGGAGGTGCACTGCCTAGAAACTTACTTCGGAAGCGCAATACTCCTCACTTCCGAAACTTCATAGGAATCTCAATTCCCCTACATTTCTTCTATGCTTCCTGTAAGGAAATAGGCGAAAATACAAATAACACGTGATAACACTTGAAGATCCAATAATGGACAAGAAATCACGAGCACATAAAGTGCAAATACACAAACCCACTAAGGGGAAATCACAAGCACTTAAAGTGCAAATACATAAACCCACAAAGGGGTAATGCCAAAAGGCAAAAAGAAATAATTTTATTGATGGAGTGTGAGAGAACAACTACATGAACGAGGGGAAACACCCCTTTATATACATAATGAAAGAGAGAGAGGGAGCCATTGGGGCTCCCACTAGATAGACGTTGGGGAGCCCTAATGTCTATACAAGTGGGGCCCCCAATGGTTCCAAAAAAGGGGGAAATAAAAATAAAGAAATAAAAAATTAAGAAACTAAAAATTCCTAAATAAGTTGTACACCTATCTTGTTTTTTGGATAAAGCAAAAAAATACATTTATATATATATATATATATATATATATATATATAACACTTCCCACACGCATGGTCTTTGCTTCTTGTATGCTTTTCTCACATTTCTTTTCATGTTTTTCATGTATTTTCTCTCACGCTTTCACTTACTTCCTATGTCATAGGGACTCGGCAAATCGGGTGCCGCACCCGCGTCGACACGATGCGATGCGGGTGCGGCACCCGGTGCGGTCAATCTGACCTTGGGTGTGGTCAACGCACCCAGGGTCATTTGTGTCCACTTTTTAGACTTAAATTTTTTTTTCCGCCCGATGAAATATGCTGCGGAGGAGAGGAATAGGGATTTTTTTTTTGTCCTAATCCTCTCCTCCCGACCTCGCCTCCTGAAGCCTCTGCCGATCGACCTCTGCCAGACCCCCCCCGCCGCCGCCGTCGTCGATCGCTCCGCCGAACGTCTCCTCCTCAGGTACACTCTCTCCTCCCCGACTCCCTCTGCTCTCCTCCTCTCCTCTCCGACTCCCTCTGCTCTTCTCCTCTCCTCTTTGACCCCTCCCCTGCACAAAGAGGGGGCAGGGAGGGGGCTCGACTCCTCTCCTGCCAACAGGGAGCGCAGGGAGGGGGCTCGGCCCCTCCCCTGCACAAAGAGGGCGTAGGGAGGGGGATCGGCCCCTCCCCTGCCAACAGAGAGTGCAGGAAGGGGGCTCAGCCCCTCCTCTGCACAAAGAGGGAGGATAGGGAGGGGGCTCGGCCCCTCCCCTGCACACAGAGAGCGCAGGGAGGGGCTCGGCCCCTTCCCTGCCAACAGGGAGCGCAGGAGGGGGCTCGACCCCTCCCCTGCCAACAAAGAGTGCAAGGCTTGCGCTCGATGATAGAAAATTGGCGTCGTCGGGGGATTCTCCGCCGATGGCATTTGGTTTCTTCGATGATGAGATCAGCGTGGAGTTGCATAGGCAAGAGGCAAAAGTTGAGCCGTTGCTGAAAATACAGGTATTTGTTTTGTTTGCATTCTTATCCGTCATTTTTGCATTTGTTATGATGGCGTTTAGGATTGGATTGCTTCAGATTCATGTTGGGCTGGTGAAATTTTTAGACATTGAGAATGGAACTCGATCAGGAAGGGTTCCTTTTTGCATCTTTTTGGTTTCTTGGTCGATCAATTGTGTGTGTTCGGTTTTTAGAATTTCTTTGGGTTCAAATTCAAAGGAAAACACTTCCAATTTGGGAGGAAATCTTTGGTTATTTCCTTTAAAACATTGGATTATATGCTGAAAAGAATTCTTTATTCTTCTTTTACTATTGTTGCGGCACTGCTGAGCATGAATATTCGTGAGAAAATTATGCAAACAATGAGGTAGTGACCATTTTTTGCTTCTTCACTTTCGACGTGGCTGAAGGTTTGGTCTGATTGGTTTCGAGGCATTTGATAATAATGCCTCTTTGGTGTAGTCTTTTGTTGGGTTGTGTGTTGTTTAGTGTTGGTGCCCGTGGTGCCATTTTCATTGCTGATGCTGTCACCCATCAATTAAGGAGTCCAAGCAAAGCAAGCAAGCAATGGTTGCTTGTTGGTTCTGTATTTGTGTTAGTTTAAGAGTGATTCAGGTTGAGTTTCTTGATTATTTAAATTTCTTGTCAATAACAAATCTCAAACTCACTTCAATGATTGTTTCTACTGCTGGGCAACAATGATCAACGTGAACAGAATGTTGGAAGCAAGTGTGCATTTTCACTCTTTTCTACCACTTTTTGATAAGTTTAGGGTTTAGTCCAATGGTTTTGGGGTGATGGGTGAGGGAAAAAATGTATGCTTGGTTGGGCCTTTCATTGCTTAATGAAAAATAATAAAGAAAACAAAAATTGAATTTAATATTGATAAGGAATTTTGATGAATCACTATTTCTTTTCATTGTCTGACATTACTAACCGATGCTTAGGGTGAATTTTGCATGCATGATGAATGATATTATGACAATATTAACTGTTAAATTATGACAATGTTAACTGTTAAAACTTCAAATTATATATATATATATATATATATATATATATATATATATATATATATATATATATATATATATTTACATTTTTGCCCTGCCGCACCCCAGGTTTTTTAAAGTGGCGAATCCCCGCACCCGCACCCGCAACCACACCCATGTGACATAGCTTACTTCCCTTGTACTTTCTCTAAATTGGTAGCCATCATTGTTAGATCTTAACAAAAATTAAACTCTTTTACTGAAAAATCATGAAATATAATAGTAATCAATTTTATTTTAGTTTTTATTTGCTTCTTGTTCGATTTCTATTCAGTTACCATATTGTTTCAATTTTTATTCCTAATTCGCTTTCAAATTGATACTTCGCTTCCCACTTCCTATAAATTTCAAAATACCTCACTTTTTGCTTCCGCTTCTCGTATCGTTTCTTGCTTCCGCTTCCTAATTTGACAACCTTGGTATACACACACATATTTACACCAATGAAATAAAAACAATTATATTAAATTCATCATGCACAAATTAATGCAATAAATCAACATAATAATTTACAACCGCTATTTCTTAATTAATAAAAAGTAGCACAACTAAATCAATCTAAAAACATTATGACTTACACTAAGTGAATTAGCAAACATGAAACAAGTCAAGGAAAAAAGAAATTACACTAATAAAAGAAGCAAACAATGCATACCAAAAGCATATCTTACAGAATGTATATGACAATGAGTTAATTAACTTATCACTCATTATTTGCATCATCATGAAGTGCATCAAAAGAAGGAAGAATAGGATCAGTTAAATCCATGTTGAGGGTGTTCAAATCATGCTCCCTCTCCAAGATACACTCCTTTGTATTTACATCCCAAAATGTTGATCATCCATGTTTTCAATACAGTTAAAATTGGAAAATGTTAAAACACATGCAAATTTAAATGTAAGAACTAAGAAATAACTATGAGAGCAATTGAAACATATAATACCTATACTCCTCAGTGACTCGTGAAAGTAATCAAAGATTATAATGAACGAAAACTAAGTCCTCTACATGCTTGCTGATGAGTTTGTTTCTCTTGATGCTATAGAATTGGGTATGCCCCTTTGGAAGTTTCCTTTTTGGTTCTTTCTTAGAAGAAGAAATTTTAACTCTGTTGCTTTGAATTAACCTATAGATTTATGTTCTGTATATTGTTTAGTTTTTTTTCCTATTGCATTTTGAAGTTCAGAGATTATGGTTAATTCACGTGTAATTTTGATCTTTTTTTGGGATCATATTGCAGAATTTAATTGGAAGGGATGATACAGAACTGGGTCCTTATTCTGCTTGGAACATAACAGGAACATATAAAGGTGGGTTCTAGCCATTATCGCTGTTAGATGTCTGTGCACACTACCTAAAGTGCTTCTTCTCTATGTTTGTCTTTTATGGTATGTAATTAATATATGCATGAACCATGTTAATTAACCCCTTTTTCCCTTCTCTTTTGGGAGGGGTTACATTTATTATGGACCTTAGCCTTAAATTAGATTTCACCATGGAAGTTATATTTCATGCATATTGACATATGAAATCTGATACAGGTACATGGGGCTTTATGGACTCTAACAACAGTTCTAGTAGGTTTGCAGAGTTTAGAAGGTCTGATGGTTTATTTCTCTTTGAGCTAGCGAGTTCTTTGACGAAGATTACTGGTGTACATTATGTTCAAGTAAGCATGCTGTTTCTTACCATCTTATTTTCTTTTTTTTCCAAGCCGATTAGAGTAGCTTCAAATTGTTGACTTCGAATTTCATATACATCATGAGATTCCATCTGGCAATTATTATTTTATGCCTTATCATGTTAACTAAAATGAATAAATAGCTTAGCACATGATCAAGTATATTCTGGATTTCAATTTTAAGTAATTGATGGCAACAAGTTTGTTATTTTGTTTAGCACAAGCTAGTGATGAAATCACTGAAAAGAATCGTTTATGGATCTGGATCCAATCTAGACCCGTACCCATATATGGGTTGTGTTATGTTGTATTTTTACTATTCATTAAAGGGTATTTCTGTACCCTAATCTTTGTAATACTTTATATACATATGCCTTGAATAGATTAGTCACGCATTAGAGATTCAGCCGTGACCTTCTGCAGCCCTCTTTCTCCCTTTACTCGTTTTCTTCCTTGCGCAGGTAAACCTTGTTAAAATGTATCATTCAACCTTTGTAATATTATATATATTTTATATATATAAAGGATAATACATATTCATATATGGTATATATGCATATGTATTATCCTAATTATATATATAAAATATATATTTCTCTATTTATAGGCATAGGGGTAGTTTAGACATTTCACAGTTTTACTTTTACGCATATTCCATTTGGAATATGTTTTGTAATTTTACCTTTTATTTTTCTTTTTATTTTTCTCTTTTTTGTGGTTTGCGCCACCTAGGGAGGCTCCCAAAGGAGTCGTTGGGAGCCCCCAACGGAAATAAAAGGTAAAATTACAAAACATATTCCAAATGGAATATGCGTAAAACTGTGAAATGTCTAAACTACCCCTATGCCTATAAATTGAGAAATATATATTTTATATATATAATTAGGATAATACATATGCATATATACCACATATGAATATGTATTATCCTTTATATATATAAAATATATATAATATTACAAAGGTTGAATGATACATTTTAACACCCCCCCCCTCAAACTTTGCGTGGGGGAACAAAAAGATTGAAGAAAGCAGGAGGAAGACTCTCAAGGCTTCAAGAGCCTTCCGTACGAATGCCATTGCAAATGTCTTCCTCCAACGTCTTTAACGATGAGCATTTTCCATGATCTATCCAAGGTACTTCTTTTCCTCTTATCTTCAAGATCCTGAGGAACAACAACAAAGAACAAGTAAAAAATATCTTTGCATTATACTCAAATGGAACATTCCTAACAAGGTGCAAAAATTTATGCATAATAGGATAATTACTTTAGCATGAAAAGAAAAATTTAGAAAACCAAAGTTTCAAAAATCAAATATCATGTTAAAAAATGAGCGGAAACGAACTGCAAGAATGCATAATGCATTCATAAGGTCCAATATTGGACAAACACAACCCCATAATGGGAAATAACAAAATGGTCCACTAAGGGACACCACAATAAGCCTACGAAGAGGCATAAGCTACATATGCTTTATTGAATGAGGGCCTAAAAGGCCATAATGAGCATATGCATATACTATCATGAAATGAATTAACACTTAAAATAAAATCATTAATGAACATGCTCCAAACATACTTTAGTCATGCAAATGTTCAAAAGCATGATGAATATGAACTTAAGGGGCTTTATAATTTTAACACGCATAGATCAACAATAGAGTTTTTCACATCTTTAGGGAGAAGATCTATGTCAAACAAATGTCATATATAAGAAGCATGATTTGACTAAATATATTAAAGCATCCACCCAAGATTCAAAAATGAATATCATTTGAGACAAAAGACTCATTTTGCATATCAAATACAAAAGATGCCGAAAAAACTGTAAGCACTTCATATATAGATTAAATGCTAAAATATCAATTTGATAAAAAAAAAACATATCACGGATACGATTCACTTGTATCTAAAAACACAAGTTATGAATGAAATTTTGCAATTTTCAATAGTAGTTCATCCACTACAAGCAACTACCTCATTAGTTCTCCAAAACCCATAAATCAAGTGTATAAGCTACTAGATCAAGAATATAAATAAAATGCCATTAAAGGCCAAAGACACACACAAAGGTGTGCAAAAGAACCTCTTGTCTACATATAATAATACTTGAAATGAGTGCATCTACGACAAAAACAAGAGAATACACGCCAACATGGACCAAAAGCTTCTCTTGTCTACGTAAAAATACATTCAAAACCAAGTATATTCAGCTACTAGAACAAGAGTAACAAGCCAACCATGGGCTAAAACACAATACATCTCTTGTCTACATAAGATGGCACTTGAAATGAGTGAAATAAGCCAACCATGGGCATACATCTCAGCGACTAGAACAAGGACACAAACGCCAACATGGACTAAAACCACACACCATGGTGTGAATCAACATGCCTTGTTTACATAAAATAACACTCAAGACAAGTGTGTTCAGCTACTAGACCAAGAGAGCAAAAGCCAACAAAGGGCTACCAACACACGAAGGTGTAATAAAATTCTTGTCTACATATGATGACACTTAGATAAGGGGCATAAAAGGAGAAGACTTTTGAGGCAATAAAACTTGTAATGACAAACATATAAATAAAACCTTGAAACAATATTCTTCAAAAAGAATACCCATAAGAAAAACATATCTTCAACAAGATACTATAATCGATTCCTTGAAAATAAATGTGTAAACACACACACACCAAGAACACTTAGAACACTTGTGCAAAAACACAAGAACACAAAATCACAAATATGCAAATGCACTCATAAGATTCATAAACAAGAAAAGGTTGGGCAATAATCCCAAAAGCTCTTGATTTTAATATACCTTAAAACCATATATCCATCACATTTACATGTAAATAAGAGCATCCATTAGATCAATGGCCAAAAGAGAAAAATGAGTGACACACTCATAATTAGAGATCATATAACAAATCATTTTAGAGTCCCAAGGTGCCCATAACTCACCTCAACAACCATCTATAATATGGCAAGTGGACAATCTAAAATGATATAACACGAGGTGCCCATAACTCACCTCAACAAACATCTCTAATAAAACAATAATAAGGCCAAACAAATGATGCATTAAGTAACATGTGATGGACAAATATAAATGCCACAAAAAGGCAAAAAATACCTTTGCAACAAACATAATGACATAAAGAATTCATCTTGAGATAATCAAGACAATCAAGCTTTTAATCAAAAGAATCACAAGAACCGTAACGGTTCACAAAGAGAGCTTTAACACAATACTCAAAGAAAGAATATTCAAAAGTACTTGAAAATTTATAGATTTGGGATTAAATCCCATACAACAAGTTTTAAATATTCTTTGATTGTGATGAGATATGCGGAACCGTACAAAGTGCTATAAGCACTTACAAGGTTTTATAATGATTTAAACAAAAAGTGTCAATATCTAAATTCATTATATTTTTCACAAAAAGAAATGTGCATAAAAGCTCCACAATGTAAGAAATGTCTATGAAGAGACAATACATATGCAAGTACAAAAAGCTTTACAAAATATGTGCACGAAGGCACTCATACAATACTTGAACCAATACACACCAAGGTGTAAACAATCATGCACTAAGGCATGTATTTCATAGAAAAGAGGGAATGCAAACAAGCACAAATATTTGAGAAACAAATGTGCACAAAATACAAAAAAATACACAAAAGTGAGCAAGTATGCACTTTATAAAAAGAGCAATGCTTGAGATTCTCAAATTTTAATTATGCAATTATATGCTTGACAAATGCAATTTAGGACAAAGAGGACCATATTATGGCCAACGTAGACATCTTTAGAGATATAAACAAGAGGTTTTGAAACCTTATGTGAAAAATACAAACCAACAAGTTTGTAAAGTTGCATTGAATAAAATTAATGAAATCTTTTATACCAATGGATGTAATAGATACACTATGCATTCTATATAGTGTGAGAAATTCTTTTAAAAGATCTTTTACAATGGTTCATACAACCTATTTATCACAAACAATTTTTTCAAAAAACCTTTAAATAAACCAAAAAACATTGAAAGATCTTTAGGAGTTCTCATAAATAATTATCATTAACAAGAACTACTTAGGATTCATAACAAAGATTTAGATGTGAGAGATTCTTATACAAGAATTATATCAAGATTTTTCAAAAAATGCACTAAAATCCATAACCAAGAGAGGAACTCAAAATAAATTAGACTTTATATGAGAGTAAAGAGTTTTTTTAAACAAAGATCATTAATCAAGAAATCATATATAATTTTTAAAAGTTAATTTATAGGTCAATCATGAAATACTTATATAAACATCATAAATCCCACATAATTGAAGACAATTTAAAAAAAACATAAATTACTATTTATATGTGATGAGTAATTGATAAACATATAATCAAGAATTATATATTTGAATAACAAACAAGTTTACCAAATTTAAAAAGGAGATATTTAAAAATTTTCGAACATGTGAAATGTGAAAAGAAGTGATTCAACTATCATAAACACTACATATGCACAAAATAGTTTCATAATGTATAATATGTTTAAGAAAAGAGATACATACCGAAAACTTAAGAAAAAGAGAAGGATAATGAATACTTCACCATTTCTTGAGCAACACGCTTTCCGTTGTATCCAAGGACAACCCCATCGTAACCTGGCTTTGATACCATGTTAGAAAGTGACTTTGAATATATTAGGTTCAATAATGAACCCATACACATGCACATGAAGTGCGAATAAACCCACTCAATGGAACAACACAAGCACATCATGTGCTAATACATAAACCCATAAAAGGGGTAAATATGACCTAAAGTCATAAGTTGAATATTATTGAACAAAACGGAAGAAGAGGGTAAAAACCCTATACAATGGAGCAAATGCTCTTCCAAGAAGTAAAGCAATTACAAGGGGGCGACCCCTATTTATAACACAAGAGAGGAGCCACATAGGGGGCTCCCAAAGGAGTCGTTGGGAGCCCTCAACGGTCACATTTTGTGACCGTTGGGGGCTCTCAACGACTCCTTTGGGAGCCCCCTATGTGGCTCCTCTCTTGACCGTTGGGGGCTCTCAACGACTCCTTTGGGAGCCCCCTATGTGGCTCCTCTCTTGTGTTATAAATAGGGGTCTCCCCCTTGTAATTGCTTTACTTCTTGGAGGAGCATTTGCTCCATTGTATAGGGTTTTTACCCTCTTCTTCCGTTTTGTTCAATAATATTCAACTTATGACTTTAAGTCATATTTACCCCTTTTATGGGTTTATGTATTAGCACATGATGTGTTTGTGTTGTTCCATTGAGTGGGTTTATTCGCACTTCATGTGCATGTGTATGGGTTCATTATTGAACCTAATATATTCAAAGTCACTTTCTAACAAACCTAGAGTTCGTCTCTTAACATGGTATCAAAGCAGTAGAAAGCTGGGCCTGGGATTGCTTCTCCAAAAAGGACTGTCCAAAGAGATCTTGTCTGCGTCTTCTCCAAAATTGCCGAGAAATCTCTGAGTTCAATATATCTCATTTGCGTCTTCTCCAAAACTGCGTCTTCTTCAATCTGTGTTCTTTTTCTAAACCCAGACCTCCAATCTGTGTTTTATCTTCTCAAATCTGGGTCTCAGCGTCCTTTAAATTTGTGTTTTCTTTCTGGACACATATGTGCATCCCTTCTGAATTTATATCAATGACCTCCTTAAAACTGTGCTTCAACCTATAAATTTTTTTTGGTGCTAGTTAATCAGCGTATTCCTGTTTCCTTAATCGCTGTTTTTCTGAAACCTTTCTCTAAAATCAGGAACGTCTCTCGTTAATTAGCATATTCCTGTTTTCTTAATCGTCGATTTCTGAAATCTTTCTCTAAAATCGGGAACGTCTCTCTCCACGTCAAATATCGACTTCCAACCTCTTCTTCTTCTGTGTCAATCTGCTTTACTTGAAATCATCGATCTGCTGTCAATCTGCTTTACTCGAAATTCTTCTGTGTTATCTACATCATTCTTGATATTCAAGATTACAGGATTTGTTGAAGATTAGTTATATTCATTCATAAAGCTATTTCTTATCCTTTTGAAATCGATTCAGCGTTGACAGCATCAGACCCCTTATGTTTGCTGATCACGACAGGATATAATTTTCCTGGTTTAACTTCTGCAAAAAAAGAAAAGAAAAAAGAAGAGGGCAAAATATTAAAAGTGGTTGATTCTTTTATCTATTGACTGAATCTGGTCCATAAATTTTCCTTTTCCTTTATTCCAATCTCCTGTGTTACCCTCAATGGATTCCTCGTTCTCACAAACGCCTCTTTCTTCCAATTTTCTTAGTCAACTCGTCTCTGAGAAGTTGAACAATAGCAATTTCTTAACTTGGAAAAGACAGATCGTCCCTTTTATAAGGAGTCAAGATCTCTCTAGACATCTGGATGGGTCAATTCCAACCCCTCCAGAGTTTGTCTCGCAGGAAAAGGAAGATGATAAAGGGGCATCTTCTACTGTGCTTCTCAGAAATCCAGATTACATCACGTGGATGAAGAGAGACCAAGTGTTGGTGGCCTACATCACATCTACACTGTCGCAAGAAGTTTTTGTAGCCATCCCTGATGATTGTTTAGCTAGGGAATTGTGGGATAAGTTACTTTAGACATATTCGCAGATATCCGAGGCTAGAGTTGTGTTTCTTAAGCGAGAATTTCAGATGTTGAGGAAAGATTCCATGTCGATCATGGAATACTTAAATAGAATGAAGACTATCATGGATCAGCTAGCTATCATGGGATGTGTGGTTAATGACAAAGATAAAGTACAACAAACTCTAAGCGGACTGGGTCCAGATTATCATGTTCTGACAACGTCCTTATTGTGTCTCTCCGAGCTTGCTAAATTCGAAGATCTACATGCAAAATTGTTATAATATGAGATGAGTCTGAAAGGGTTTTCTGAAGAAAATCATGTGCAATCTGGGACTCAAGAAGTTCTTGCTACAGGGCTGACTTATGGCAGAGGAAGCGGAGGTGGTCCTTTTCGAGGTAGGAGTGGACAGGGAAGAACTGGTTTTGGGGGTCGTGGGCTACTTCCAACGCCCAATGTTTCTTCCAATCTGCAAGGTCAAAGGCTCATTCCTACTTGTTTTTTATGTAACAAAAGGGGACATATTAAAGCAAATTGTTGGTTCAATCCTCAGAATAAAGGGAAATCTTTGCAGTTAGAAGCCAAGAAAGACACAGAAAATTCAAAGGCTGGGGGAGAAGTAAAAGAGTTACTATTGGCAACACTGGCATGGCTAAATATGAAGCAAAATGATAAAGGCACTTGGTATGTTGACTCAGGGGCATCAACCCACGTTTCAGGTGATGCGGTTTAACTCCTAAACCTTGTTCCTTATGTTGGTAGAAATAGCATAGTTACAGGAGATGAGACCCATCACTTCATATGACACATTGAAAATGTCGTTATACCCATGTCCAAGTCTTCCCTTCAACTTTCAAATGTTCTTCATGCACCAAATATTCAGAAAAATATTGTTTCCGTGTCAAAACTTGTTGATGATATTAATGCTTCAGTTGAATTTACTCCCTCTTCTGTTTATGTTAAGGATGTTCGGACGAGGGAGACATTCGCTGAGGGAAAAAGGCGAGGCAATATGTACATCTTTCAAGAAGATCCCTCCTCCACAGTTCATTCCACTTGTTCATCGAAGCTCTATCAGCATCCATCATTAGTTTCATCTGAGTCTGTGTTCGTTATCTCTGAATGTAATAAGCCAATCCTTTGGCACAGTCGATTGGGTCATTGTGATCGTCATTTCATTGAAAAACTTGTCTCAAATAATTTGATTCCTAAGTCTAGTTTGAGTTCAGAAACAAATGAAATAAAATGTCCAAGTTGTCATTTATGTAAGAGTCATGTTTTATCCTTCAATTCAATCAATAAAAGAGCTTCAAAACCTTTTGAGACCATATGTTTTGATGTCTGGGGCCCTGCCCCAATTGCTTTTGGTTCTGGAAGTAGATACTACCTTATCTTTGTTGACAGCTATTCACGTTACACTTGGATATTCTTCATGAAGAATAAATCAGAAGTCTTTGGATTATTTCGAAAGTTTCATTCTTTTATCAAAAACCAATTCTTTGAAAACATTCTACATTTTCAATATGATGGAGGGGGAGAGTTCTCCTCTGGTGATTTTATTGAATTTCTCCAGCATAATGAAATAAGGAGGAGAGTGTCTTGCCCACACACACCTCAACAAAATGGGATTGCTGAGAAGAAGCATCGACATATTGTTGAGAGTGCAATGAGCATGATGCATGATAGTAATCTCCCTATTACTTTATGGACAAAGACTTTTCACTCTATAGTGCATGTGATAAACCGCCTGCCTATGTCACTGTTGGAAAACAAATCACCATTCTTTACACTTTTTGGCATTCATCCTGATTACCATGAATTGCGTGTTTTTGGATCAGTTTGTTATGTGCACATTGATAGCTCATTAAGGCATAAGTTTCAAGACAAAGCCTTGAAGTGTAGATTTGTGGGGTATGCAGATGAATATAAGGGGTACAAGTGTTATGATCCTTCGAGTAAACACATCAAAGTGTCGAGAAACATTATTTTTGATGAGATGAACTTTGATAATCAACCAACTAACTTCTTTGGCTCAGAATCCAATGTTGAAGTATATTATCCATGGCTAAGCTCTGAACTCTTCTCCAACATTAATACTGAATGCTCTCCGGACTGCAGTCAGAAGGAAGCATGTGAGGAGTCAGAAGATGCATCACATTCAGAAGAGGTTGATGCTCAACCCTTGAAAACAGGAAGGTATAAGGGCATTGTCTACACTCGATGTGAGAAGGAACTTTCACCTGTCTCTACTTCCTGTTCGAACCTTAATATGCCTCCTACCTCCTCACAGATATTGCCGGTCAGGAGGTCTACTCGGGCTCGTCATCCACTTGAGAAATGGGTCAACTACAAAAATTTTTCACTGGATTTTCAATTGTTTTTGACAGCCATAACCAAAGAAGATGAACCTCTCACTTTTTATCAAGCTGCCAACTCAAAGAAGTGGATTGAAGCGATGAATGAAGAAATGGGAGCTCTACATGAATGTGGTACTTGGGAGGTTGTTCCCAGACCACCAAATAGAAATGTAGTCGGATCGAAATGGGTGTACAAGATTAAATATAAACCTGCTGGGAGCATTGAAAGGTACAAAGCTAGACTTATTTCCAAAGGATTCACACAAGAGAAAGGACAGGACTTTGATGAAACTTTTAGTCCTGTGGTGAAAATGGGGACCATTCGAATTGTGTTGGGTCTAGCTGTTGAATATGGATGGATATTAAGTCAGCTAGATGTTAAAAATGCCTTCCTGTATGGAGATCTCAAGGAGGAAGTTTATATGGAGCAACCCACAGGATATGCAGAACAAGATACTGATCAATACGTATGTAAATTGAAACGAGTGATATATGGTTTGAAACAGGCATCTCGTTCTTGGTTCGAAAGTTTTTCGCTTGAAATACAGAGACATGGCTTCTCTAGGTCTCTTCTTGATCATTCACTATTCATCTACAAGAAGCAGAGTGTGACCACACTCCTATTGATATATGTGGATGATATCATCATTACAGGTAACTGTGAAACTCATATTGAGAAAGTAAAAAAATTGTTGAATCAGAGATTTAAAATTAAAGATCTCGGAGATCTACGATATTTTCTTGGGGTAGAAGTCGACAAGACATGTAATACACTTACTCTCACTCAACACAAGTACACAATGGATATTCTCAGTAGAGCGGGTATGATGAATTGCAAACCCTTGGCAACACCAAGTGTCATGCATCAGAAACTGAGCTATAAAGAGGGAGACTTATATGAAGATCCTACTAGATACCGCAGCATAGTAGGTATGTTACAATATCTAACATTCACTCGACCCGATATAGTGTATTCTTTCAATCAAGTATCTCAATTTATGCATGAACCTTGTATGTCACATATGGAGGCAGTTAAGAGAATATTAAGATATCTAAAAGGCACTGTCGACGATGGACTTGTCTATAGAAAGAGTGGGCTGAATCAAGGCGCATATGAGATCATTGTTTATGTTGACGCTGATTGGGCAGGGGATCCAGATGAACGCCGATCGGTATCTGGTTATTGCAGTTTTCTTGGGTCAAACCTAGTTTCTTGGAGCAGTAGAAAGCAGAAAGCCATAGCTAGATCGAGCACCGAGGCCGAATATAGATCGATGGCTTCTGCGACCGCAGAGGCTACATGGATAAGACATCTTCTCACAGAGATAGGAGAATCGATTGCTCGATCACTTTTACTATGTGACAACCAAAGTGCCATTAATATGTCCTTCAATCTCATTTATCACAGTCGAGCAAAACACATTGAGATGGATCAACATTTTGTAAGGCAAAAGGTCGAAGAAAAAGAAATTGAGCCCAATTTTGTCCGAACAGAAGAACAAGTTGCAGATATATTCACAAAAGGATTAACAAAGGACAAGTTTTGGATGTTAAAAGGCAAGTTGTTCATGAACCAAGATCATGTACAACTTGAGGGAGGGTGAAAAGAATCGTTTATGGATCTGGATCCAATCCAGACCCGTACCCATATATGGGTTGTGTTATGTTGTATTTTTACTATTCATTAAAGGGTATTTCTGTACCCTAATCTTTGTAATACTTTATATACATATGCCTTGAATAGATTAGTCACACGTTAGAGATTCAGCCCTGACCTTCTGCAGCCCTCTTTCTCCCTTTACTCATTTTCTTCCTTGCGCAGGTAAACCTAGAGTTCGCCTCTTAACAATCATAAGTGTCAAGGAGTGGAAAAGGGTCCAAAAAATGTCTGTGGGGAATAAATGTTCTTTTTCTAGTTTTATTGTGCTGCTTTTGAAACTGCTGATTAATGAAATGGGCATTATTTAAGGAGTGTTAATGCTTGCGTGAGCATATTACTTTTGGTTTAAAAGGCTTGAAAATTTTTCACCATGTATTGTATGCGTGTGAAGTAGGCACATTTCCTCCAGGCAATGAGGAAAAAATACATGATTTACTATTTCTTCTTGTGTGATAGCAAGCATAGAGTTCTAATATAATTATGTTAATGAATGAAAATTAATCTCTTAAACATTTATGACCGTACATTTGAACAAGGCACAACTATTGCTTTGAACTTAAGTTGAAATGTTAGATTTAAGTGTAGTTTCCTTTTGACTTCAAAGTTAAGTTTACCTGATGTGTGTGTAAAGGCATTTGGAGATGAAAATACAATACGCCAACAAGAATTTTGTTTGAACTGGAAAATCTGGGTATTATTATTCAAGTTTGACTCTGGCAAGTGCCAAAATGCCTTAACTGTAGGCATTTAGGAGTATTGTTGCAATGTAGATTCAGATCTACGTTAGGTGATGGATGAATTCTGCTTATTGTTGCATTGTAGATTCAGATCTATGTTGCATTTATTTTTTACAATATACTTCTCTACATCCTACTGACTCAGTTCCTTGTTTGACAAATGTATCGGATACTTTTAAGTTTCCATAATACCATCAGAAAAATGTTTCAAGAAGTAAAGAACACCTAGTATCTGATTGTGTCTTACTATTAAAAAAGTTCGTATTTATTGTTGCTATCTTTTCTTAAGAAACTTTTTAGTTTACTGGAAAATAAAGAAGTTTTGAGTCCCCACTTGCATTTTCCAAGTTTTCTGAAAACATGTGCTTTTATTGAGCCTTTCTGAGTTTTTCTAATTCTGTTTCTTTTGAAGTCCATCGTGAGATTCCTGTCCAGGTGAAATTCCAAAGAACATTGGCATATCTTTACTACTTGATAAAGTTGATTGTCTAATGGATGTACAAACTTGTGTTGGAGTCATTGAATTTTTTTAACTTATTTTGCTACCACCAAGCGTGATTTCTCTTATAGGATGAGAATTTTGCATCCCATGTCACAGGGCTTCTTTATGTTCCAAGATGTGTCAGATAATGAGCGTGATCTTGGTGATATTCAACTGAGAGTTGAAGGCGTATACATATGGCCCTTTAGGCAACTGCGACTTGTAGCTAATAGGTAAGCCAGTTATCAACTTATCAGTTTGATGCACTATTCAGTTCATGTATTCGCTGTTCCTCTCAGTGGTTAATGTCTTAACAATACCATGATCATTCTTCCTGTTTGACAATGAACCGTGCATCATCCTGAAGCTGTACGTTGGGTCCATATTGTTTTTCTTCAACGTAACACATGCATGACTTCATCTATGGAGTAGATTCTTTCTTCCTCAAGAAAAAACCGAAAAAAGCAAATTGGACTATTTTGATTTCCCTTTTTGAAGATGCTGTTATTCTTTCTTTATAACGGAAGCTTTATGTGTTTACTTAACCGCGTATGGTTTGTCTGGAGAATCTTGTATAAGGTCTGTGATTAACATTGCTTGCTTTAGCTGGTAGCTTTAGGACCAGTGTTTCTTATGTGAAGGTTTTGATTTTCTTTTTATTATTGTTTTTTCATCCCTCCTATTTGTTGTGTATTATTTCCATGTTTTGTTAGTACCTAGGCATTGGATATGAGTTGACCTTAGGACCCAAGAAGAAGAAGAAGAAGAAGAAGAAGAAGATTATGATGATACTGATCTGATGAAAGAAAAAAAGAGGAGGATAAGGAGGAGGAAGGGGATGGGGTGATCCTCTTCTTTTTCTCTTTCTTTTTCTTCTTCTTCTTCTCTTTGGGTAGCTGCAAGAAAGGGAAAGAGGGTGATTGACTGAGCGAAGGAGATAGAGGACAAGAGAGAGAGGGAAAGAGTGAGGGAGTAAAGGGGCCGGGGTGTTGGGTTAGACTTCTGGTCCCTTTCTCTTTAGTTAGGAAAAAAAGAAAGTTGACTAGGTCAACAATTGGGCAGCCTAGTCAGCCAACCAGGAGGCTTGGGCCTAATCTCCAGGACTGGGTTGGTCAACTTGTCTTGCTTTTGTCTACTAAGCATGCACCATCCTCATTTTTTTCACTATATAGTTTTTTTTTTTTCATATTGACAAACTTTGTTTCTTGTCTATTACTATTTAACATTTAAATAAGGGGCGATTCTAGTCAATGGATTGATTTACCTCAACAAGTTCTCAATTTATGTTATACAACCATTGATTAGTGAGCTACCTTTTTGTCTCTAATCTCTGCTTGCTTGTTGTGCCCAACATCTTAAAAGCTGAAACCTTTTATCTGTATCTAAGCAAAACTCGTCAGAGTCTAAAAACAATACACAAGATTTGTTAGAGAAAATAGAGAAAGGCGGGAGAGAAGAGAAGAGGTGTCAAAGACTACAAAAGAGAGCCTGGAGAGACTACCCAATTGGGTGCCTCAAAGTCTTATTCATAGATGGAATTACTTGGTTAACAAGTTCACCTTACAATCCCCTATACATCATTAACCCAACTGCGTCATTAATGCAACTGTCTTTTCTTTACCATATAACATTCGTTGGACTGCAAGTTACAAAAAAGGAAAAACCTGATACAAAATAAATATTACAACAGAGCCCATGAAGGGGCGACACCTGTTAATTGACCAAAATACCTTGATGAGTAAAATGATAAAATTGCCCCTTTGTCCAAACAGTACATCTTGTTGTCCTTGGTCCAATGAAAATTCCAGGTCATTCAAATTATCCATTTTTTCTTACCTCATAAACTAATTAAGTAATCATTCATGATGCCATAACATGTCTCCAAATGTTGCACCTAAGATGTGGCAATGGGAGAAGAACTTGCTACTCTTAAACTTTATTTCCTATGTTCCACGTATCTGTTTTGCTTTGGTAAAGTGATGAAGGTTTCTGGGGGGAGTTTTTCTTTGGATTTCCTTTTCATATCTCTTTCATCCATCTACATGTCTTAATTGTATTTCTTGGGCTTGAGTTTTGGTGTTCAAAGATTCTGAACTGTTTGCTATGTTGTTAATATGGTGCAGTGGGACAGAAGAGATGAGTCCAGAAGATGACCTTTTCCCTTCCAGCCCATATCATCTTGTATGTAATGTATTTATCTAAGATTCTGATTTCTTTCCAGATTATACACGAATTCTAAATCCACTGATTCATATTTCTTCTCAAAAAATTTTCTTGACCTTTAATGCTAAGTTTGATGTTTTTTTAGGTTTGGCGGTCTTTTCTCCTTATCTTATGCATTCTTGTATTCATGTACAAAAGTTACTTTTATGATTTTTTTCATCTAAATTTATGTCAAATTACAGAATTTCAGTTAGATTTCTCTGGGTGTTGATGCCTATCCATCTTTTTTAGTGAGCTTGGTATGGTTGCCTGCTGCCCTAGTTTGCAAAACATGACCATTTTTAAAATTAAAAAATACAAAGATCGGACAATGAGGGGTACTGCATTTTATTTTTAATTAGTTCTTCAGCAAGATTTATAAGGGCATTGCCAGAATCCTTGCTCACCATCATGATGATACTGTTGGAGATATTGTGTTGCTGAAAATAGTATAATTTCTTATTGAAATCATGATTCTAGGGTCTATGAGTTCACTTTTGCAGCATTGGGAACTTCGAGACATTCTTGAATTTTACTTCTTGGAGGACAATGCCACTATTGTTAATTGATGTAAGATTTCCATAATCTTTCACAAGGTTCATGATTAAAGGGTTGAATCACCTCATTTCCTTGCTGGACTGCTGTCTTCTCTAGATGCAATCACAACCTTTTGAAGATTGTCATCAGGTTTAGGATGATTAGAGGGGTTTCTACAAATCTGGTTTATCTATGTTCTGGTGGTGGAGAATGAAATCTGAGTAGAGGGGTTTTGATCATTTGTCTCATCTTAAATGTATTTGGAGCTCCCATTTATACCTATTCATTCACTTAAAAGAATTGGAACCTCTATTTATATGACTCATCTATTAGAGGGTTAAGGTAGGGTCAACAGGCTGCCCCACCTGCTTTAGGTCCATGGGTGCAAAGGCTTTGCCGGGCCTTAGCACATCAATGGGCTGGTCAGCTCGTCCAGTTCTTGGGCCAGGCGGGGCTGGACAGGCTTGTTGCTGGCCTCTATAACATGTAGTTTGTTTATAAGCAATAATTTCGATGTTCAGGAAAACACTGCTGAGTAACAGTATATATCAAATGCAGGTAAAGGTAGAGTTATCAAGAATTTGTGCATTAATTAGGTAAAGTTAAGAATTTGCTTTGTGGACGTTTGTTACACCTGTTTAGTGTCATATATTGTGTGGGCTTGGATAACTAATATTTTTTATTGAATAAAGGATTTTAATGTCTTACCATCCATAAGTAGGCACCTTTACCCAAGGTACCATTAGAAAGGCAAACTCAATCAACATGATCAATAGCATACACTGTGCAATGATCAAAAGGAGAATATTCTACATCGAATGGATAGCAATAAACACCAAAAGATTATTTCAAACGATGCCCAAGTTATTTTGGTTGATTTAAGTTTAGTAGCATTTGCATCAAGAATGGTCTCATTGATAGAAAATAGAAGAATGAGATGACCTTAATTTATCTGTAAAACAATTATCACCAGAATATGATGCATTGCAATTTGCAAGACCAATCTCCATAGAATGGGATGACCTCAATTCATCTCTAAAACAATTATTGCCAAATTATGGTGGATTCCAAGACCAATCTCCATAGAATTAAAGGTATGAAACAAAGTTAACAAACTATAGAGGCTTACTGAAATATAAGATGGCAGACTAGTTTATTAACCCTATTTTTTGGATCAGATACATGGAAATAAGTTGTATATATCTTTTCTCGATAACATTACCATGGAATTCTTTTCCTATGTCTAGTAAAGAGCTCATTGGTGGATGAAGAAACTATATTGTCTATATGGACAACCATCATATCCTCAACTAGCATAAAAAAATCACGGAAGTTAGTGAAAAAGGTGCAGGATCCGAACCCGATCCATGTAAAGAAGATCCATGTAACTTTCTTTTAGTTATCGGGTCTGGATACACCAAACCCGGACCCATAGTGTAATGTAAACTTAAATACACATTTAGGTCACGATTTCTTTTACAGAAATCGTGACAGCCGCAATCTCTCTCTCTCTCTCTCTCTCTCTTCTCTTTCTCAATACAGGGGCAAAAGGAAAACTTACATGGTATCAGAGCAGGTTCCAGCTAAGGGTTGAAGAGGATTCCAAAGGTGCGGCAGATCAGAGGTTTGAGGTTTCGTCCATCCATTCTTTCTTTCCTTCAGATTTTTTCTTTCTCTACCTCCATTCCCAATCTCCATCTCTCGTTTCCCCCTTTCTGTTTTCCCAGCCTTTTCTTTTCTTCTTTTAGTGGATTCACGTCTCACGTGAATCCCTAAACTGTTAGAAGGGAAAGGCTTGTTTCACGTGAATCTCCTGTTTCACGTGAAACACAAAGATCAAATTATAAAGATCGTGCATTTCACGTGAATCTCCTGTTTTTATTCAAATCTGTTTTTTTGAATCTCCTGTTTCTTTATTCAAATCTTTTTCTCCTGCGTATCCCTTCTTCATTTTGGGCTGCTGTGCGACATAAAATCTGTCTGGGATTCATTTTGATTCGACTTTTTTTTTTTTTGAATCTCCTGTTTCTTTATTCAAACTGTTCCTTTATTCAAATCTTTTTCTTCTGCGTATCCCTTCTTCATTTGGACTGCTGTGCGACATAAAATCTGTCTGGGATTCATTTTGATTCGACTTTCATTCTTTGTTCTCATTTGCCCTTTCTCGTATCATATTTGTTTTGACTGTTACGAGTGGGATCCACATTAAAATCAATCCTTCTTCTGACAGCTTCTGGTGGTCAATTTTTGAGTTACTCAGCACAAAAAAAAAAGGGAGAAAGACGATCAACAAACCTCTCTGGCTGCAGACTGAGCACTCTGTGAACACTTCAAAAAAAAACAAAAAAAAATGGGTTCCTTTTCTTGTTAAAACTCATTTTTCATGGATCTTCATTCTTCTTCATCCAATCTTTCTTCAAGTTTTCTCACTCAACTCGTTTCTGAAAAGTTAACTACCTCAAACTTCTTGATTTGGAAGAGACAAATCATTCATTTTATAAGGAGTCAAGGTCTCTTAGGTCACCTTGATGGAACCACTCCCGCCCCACTCGAATTTGTTACGAGAGAAGAAAAAGACGACAAAGGAGTAAGTTCAATTGTGTATGTCAAGAATGTAGAGTACCTCAACTTGGAAAGGAAAGATCAGTCAGTGGTTGCATACATCACTCCCACCTTGTCCCAAGAGGTCCTTGTTGCAATTCCCGACAATTGTACTGCTCTACAACTTTGGGAACAATTGGTTCAAACATACTCACAAGTTTCGCAGGCGAGAATGGTTTTTCTCAAGAGGGAATTTCAGATGTTGATGAAAGATTCCATGACCATCATGGAATATCTGAACAAGATGAAGACTATCACAGACCAACTTGCAGTTATAGGATGCGCGGTGAGTGACAGCGATATGGTACAACAGACTCTGAGTGGATTGGGATCCGACTACAATATGATCGTCACTTCACTATTGTGTCTCCCTGCCCTTCCTACCTTTGATGAGTTGCGAGCAAAATTGATTCAGTATGAAATGACTCTGAAAGGGTTCTCTGAGGAATCTCACATTCACACAAATTCTGAGGAAGTTTTTGCTACAGGAGTGACTTATGGTAGAGGACGAGGACGAGGAGGACAAGGGCGAAGTGGACACGCAGGGCGTGGTCTGCTTCCCACTCCAAATATGTCATCTCATGCGCAGGGGTCAAGATCCATTCCTACCTGCTTCCTTTGTAACAAAAAAGGGCATATCAAGGCGAATTGCTGGCATAATCCAGAGAATAAAGGAAAGGGTCCACAGACAGAAAACAAAAAGTTCTCAAGTAGTGGAGAGATTAAAGATCTGCTGGTATCTGCCTTGTCAGAGTTGAAATTGAAGCAGAGTGATGAAGGCACCTGGTTTGTCGACTCAAGGGCAGCGACTCATGTGACAGGTGATGCAGGTAAGATTTCTAATCCCATTCCTTATTTTGGAAAAAGTAAGATTGTCACTGGAGATGGATCCCACCATCCTGTTTCTCATGTTGGAAAAACTGTCATTCCCATGTCATATTCCACTCTTACTCTTTCTGACGTTCTTCATGCTCCTGACATTAAGAAAAATATTGTCTCTGTTTTCAAACTTATTGTCACTCCCTTCTCTGTGCAGGTCAAGGACCTACGCACGAGGGAAACATTCGCTGAAGGAAAGAGACGAGGCAATATGTATGTCTTTGAAGAAGCTCCTTGTCATGCTGTTCGCCCTGTTCACCTGAATTCAAAGCCGCCTTCATTAGAGTTGTGTTCATCCTCTTCTGCTAATGTTTTTAGTATTTCTGAATGTAATAAGTCATTCTTATGGCATAGTCGATTAGGACATTGTGGGAGTCATTTCATTGAGAAACTTGTATCTAATAATCTCATTCCAAAAGAAAGTCTAAATAGGGATGAGAACAGTCACAAATGTTCCAGTTGTCTTTCCTGCAAGAGCCATGTATTGCCTTTTCATTCCATTAATAAGCGAGCTTCAAAACCTTTTGAGATAATCTGTTCTGATGTATGGGGACCCGCCCCAGTTGTCTCTGGATCTGGGAGCAAATACTATCTAATATTTGTTGATAGCTATACTCGATACACTTGGATATATTTCATAAAAAATAAGTTGGAAGTCTTCTCTTTATTTCAAAATTTTCTTTTCCTTGTCAAAAATCAATTTTCTGAGTCCATTCAATTTTTCCAATGTGATGGAGGTGGGGAATACTCATCCCGTGATTTTATTTCTTTTCTTCAAAATAACGGAATAGGAAGAAGGGTGTCCTGCCCTCACACCCCTCAACAAAATGGAATTGCTGAACGAAAACACAGGCATATAGTTGAAAGTGCCATGAGTATGCTGTAAAATTGTCTATGAGAAGACAATACGCATACGAGCACAAATACTTTAGAAAAAATGTGCACAAAGGCACTCTCACAACACTTGAACAAAGTACGCAAAAGCGTAAAACAAACAAACATGCACTATAGCATGTATTTTATAGAAAGAGCAAATGCTTGAGACTCTCAAGCTTAAAGAGAAGTAAGGGGGAACACCCCTATTTATACAAGAGAGAAGAGGTGCAAGAGGGGGCTCCCAAAGGAGTCGTTGGGGAGCCCCCAACGGTCACATTTGCGACCGTTGGGGGGTCCCCAACGACTCTATTGGGGGACCCCCAATGCACCTTTATGACAAAAAATATAAAAATATAAAAATGAAAAAGAAATGCAAAAATAAAGAAAAAGAAAATTACAACATATTCCAATTGGAATATGCGCAAGATGGGAAATTACAATAATGCCCTTTTTGGGTGAATATATATATATATATATATATATATATATATATATATATATTTATATAGAGAGAGATGCGTATACATATATGATATATATGTATACGCATCTCTATGTATATAAGTATATATATATATATATACTTACAATAAAGATTTTGGAGATACATTTTAACACCCCCCCTCAAACTTACGGTGCGATAACCGCAAGTTTGTCAAGAAGGAAATGAAATCTGGGCGAACAAAGAGCTTTTGTGAAGAAGTCCTCAAGTTGATACTCAGACGTCACGTATGGTAGATCAATAACCTTCTTCAAGTATTCTTCCCTGACATAATGGCAGTCCATCTCGATATGCTTTGTTCGCTCGTGAAAGGTGTGATTCTTGGCAATATAGATTGCACTTTTATTGTCACAACATAGCTTGGTTGGTTCTCTGATAAGTACTCCCATATCTTCCAAAAGACGTCGAATCCACACAATCTCCATGGTGGTAGATGCCATGGCTCTATATTCGGCTTCAGTGGATGACAAGGAAACCTTCTGTTGCTTTTTACATCGCCATGAGATCAAAGATTCACCTAAGAAAACACAAAAGCCAGTGGTGGAGTGACAGTTACTAGGGTCACCTCCCCAATCTGAGTCAGTATAAGCAAGTAATTTTAATTCAGAAGAAGAGGATATAAATACTCCCTTATTCACTGTTCCCTTTAAGTATCTGATGATGCGAAGAACAACACTCATATGAACGGTTGTGGGAGCGTGTTGAAACTGACTGACGATGTGGATGGCATGAGACAAATCAGGTCGAGTAATGCTAAGATACATCAAAGAACCTACCAACTGCCTGTAAGGAGTGGCTTCAGTTAGAGGAACTCCGTCGTCAATCTTCATTTTTGATCCCACGACTTCAGGAGTTTCACAGACTTTGTCATCAAAAATCCCTGATCTGTCAATAATCTCACAAGCAAGTTTAGATTGAGATAAAAAATAACCTCGTTGAGAGTAGGCAACCTCAATTCCAGGAAAATATGTCAGAAAACCCAAGTCTGACATTTCAAATTTTGAAGTCAAGACGGACTTAATACCCTTGACTCCTTGAACATCATCACCTGTTATTAGCATATCATCAACGTAGAGCAACAAAATTACAATCCCTGCATTAGATTTTCTAGTAAACAAAGCAGTGTCAGTATCACATGAGGAAAAACCATTTTTCAGCATTACACTAGTAAACCTATCATACCAGGCTTTGGGGGCCTGCTTTAAACCATAGAGGGCCTTTCGAAGACGAAGAACTTTACCTTTAGGAATTATCATGCCTGGTGGTGCATCCATATACACTTCTTCGTTAAGATCACCATTTAAAAAGGCATTTTTAACATCCATTTGAAAAATGTTTCAATTTTTAATAGATGCAATAGTAATAAGACACCTAACTGTAACCATCCGGGCTACAGGGGCAAAGGTTTCTTCGTAATCAATTCCATACTCTTGCCCATACCCTTTTGCAACTAAGCGAGCTTTATAACTTTCTAGAGAACCGTCGCTCTTAGTTTTAACTTTAAAGACCTATCGACAACCTATAGTTTTCTTTCCTATAGGTAGAGTTTGGAAATCCCAAGTTTCTGCCCTTTTAAGCGCATTAAGTTCACTTTGCATGGCTTCTTGCCATTCTATACATTTTTTAGCTTCTTCAAAATTTCTTGGCTCAAAATAAGAGTGAATGACACTAAGACAAGCCCTATATCGGGGTGAAAAAGAATCAAAAGAGACAAAACGAGTTGAAGGTCTCCTATTCCTTTCAGATCTTCTATGGTCGAGAATAGGGGTAAGCTCACTATATTGATCAATAACACTTCTAAAGGTGTCTTGGTTTCTACGAGAATAAGTTATTGGCTCACTTGGAACTCTACTTTCTTGTTCATTGAGTGAGTTATGTTCACCAATATCACCATCATTTTCCTCATCATGGTTTGATGATACATCATCATCACTAGATATATCATCATTACTAAACAATAAGTCGAATAAGGAGTAATCAAAATTTTCTTGTTGAGAAACATTTTTTTCAAAACCACTCTCATTTTCTAAAAAAGTTACATTTCTAGAGACATATAGCTTATCATCTCGAAGGTCATAACAACGAAAACCTTTTTGAGTTTTGGAATAACCAAGAAAGGCACAAGGGATAGCCTTGGGAGAGAGCTTGCCATTCTTATCCGTAAGTATGAAACACTTACACCCAAAGACTCTTAACCTATTATAATCAGGTTCAAGCTTATGTAATACTTCAAAGGGAGATATTTTCCCTAATATCCTAGATGGTAAGCGATTTATCAAATAAACAGAAGCAAGAGCTGCTTCAGCCCAAAAGTTTTTAGGAATATTTTGAGATATAAGAAGGGTCCTAGTGGTCTCAATAATGTGCCTATGTTTTCTTTCGGCCAACCCATTCTGTTGAGGCGTTTTAGGACAAGACCTTTGGTGAATAATTCCGTAATCCTCAAGATATACCTTAAATTGATTGGAGAGATATTCACCTCCTGAATCACTTCTAAAAATCTTTATGTTACTGTTGAATTGATTCTTAATCATTGAATGAAAATTTTTGAAACACGAAAACACTTCATGTTTAAACTTAAGAAAATATATCCACGAATATCTGGAAAAATCATCCACAAAGATTACGTAATAAGAAAAACCTCCTTTTGAAACAACAGGTGCGGGTACCCAAACATCTGAATGAACAATTTCGAAAGTTTTAGAAGAGAACATAGTTCTTTGCTCAAAAGGTAAACTTCGCATTTTTCCGAGAATACAGTCATTACAAGAAAATGAGCTTTTACATAGGTCTTTTGCAAAATGTAAATAAGATAACTTGGTGATATTAGGATGACCACGTCTTTTGTGCCACACATTTATATCTTTATGTCGGGCAACATTACACAAAACTTTTGGAATTTGAAGAGATTCCATATAGTATAAATCTCCTCTTCTAAAGCCTTCACCAATCAATTTCCCGGACTGGCGATCCTGTATTAAACATTTATCACAAGAGAATTTAATATCGCAGCCGTGGTCCGTGAGTTGAGAAACAGAGAGGATATTTAAGTTTAGTTTAGGTATAAATCTGATTTTTGGAATAAAAAACTCTTGAGTTTCAAAATTACCTATTCCTTTAATTTCAAGAGAGGTTCCATCCGCAGTGGAAACATAAGATGGGAAAACATTTTTTGAGTAATCGGAAAGTGAAAAAATGTTTGGGGACATATGAAAGGATGCATCGGAGTCCAAAAGCCAAGAGATTTTACCTGGAGAGGAAGAAGTGGATATGGCCGCACCGGAGGTAGATCCCTTGAGGAAAGGTTGAAGGGCTTCAACTATTTGATTTATAGAGAGGGACTCACTCGAAGATGCCTCCTCCTTCTGTGGTACACCAGTGGTAGCCATGGCTAGGAGCTTCTTCCATTTAGGACATATGGGTTTGATATGCCCCAGTTCTTTACAAAAATGACAAATAGTTTTGCTATAGTCCCTTTTTCCTCTTTGACCACCATTTTCACTTTGATTTTGAAATTTAAAGTGAGGGGGACGATAGGTTCTTACATTGTTTTCGGGTCTTGATACGGCATTGACCTCACTATTTTCTTTAACATTACAAGAGACCGCAAGAACATTTGGTCCTTGTTTACATAAATTCATACGAGTCTCTTCACCACTTAATTTGGTGAGAACATCTTCAAGAGAAGGGGGAGAAAAAGAGGAAAGAAGAGATGACCTTATTTGCTCAAATTCGGGCCTTAGCCCATTCAAAAAGTTGAAGAACCGATCTTCTTCAAGTTGCTTGTGACGGAGCTCAATTGCCTCTCCACTCCATTTTGGTTCAAGCATTGCAAGCTCATCCCAAATAGAGGAAAGATCGGCAAAGTATTCTCTAATCGTCATATCACCTTGAGTAAGGGAGATAGCCTTCTTTTGGAGATAATACTTATGAGATAGATCCCTTGATGTGTACATTTATGCCAAGCTTCCGATGCCTTTTTGAACTTAATAATGTTGGCATTAATCTTGGTTTCCACGGATGAGAAAAACCATGAAAGAATCTTGAAATTCTTCATTTCCCATTCATCGTGCTTCTTGGAGTATTCTTCAAGAGCTTTGGTTCTTTCTTCTCCATCAAGAATCTTGATTTCGCTTCCATTTACCACGGTAATCTTAGGTTCCGGTTTCGGAATTGTGCCAAGTACATATCCCCATAGCCCCTTCCCTTTTATATGAGCCTCCATATTTCCGGCCCAAACATGATAGTTGGACCCATTTAATTTGAAATCAAGAGCAAAATGAGACTCCTTTTTGCCCATTAGAGAGTAAAGAGGGAGGGAGAAAAACGTACCAACACAATATTTCCAAAACCAACTTTGCACAAGATTCTTCTAAAATATTTGAGAAGAAGGATCCACCACTTCAAACTTCAAAGATCGGAAGGCACGTTTTTCGAGGCACTCGAAAAAAGGAGAATCCCACGATCTTCAAATATCTACCTTGCTTTGATACCATGTAAAATTGTCTATGAGAAGACAATACGCATACGAGCACAAAACTTTAGAAAAGATGTGCACGAAGGCACTCTCACAACACTTGAACAAAGTACGCAAAAGTGTAAAAAAAACAAACATGCACTATGGCATGTATTTTATAGAAAGAGCAAATGCTTGAGACTCTCAAGCTTAAAGAGAAGTAAGGAGGAACACCCCTATTTATACAAGAGAGAAGAGGTGCAAGAGGGGGCTCCCAAAGGAGTCGTTGGGGAGCCCCCAACGGTCGCATTTGTGACCGTTGGGGGGTCCCCAACGACTCTATTGGGGGACCCCCAATGCACCTTTATGACAAAAAATATAAAAATATAAAAATGAAAAAGAAATGCAAAAATAAAGAAAAAGAAATGCAAAAATAAAGAAAAAGAAAATTACAACATATTCCATTCCAATTGGAATATGCGCAAGATGTGAAATTATAATAATGCCCTTTTTGGGTGAATATATATATATATATTTATATATAAAGAGATACGTATACATATATGATATATATGTATACGCATCTCTATGTATATAAGTATATATATATATACTTACAATAAAGATTTTGGAGATACATTTTAACATATGCTTCATGACAGCAATCTTCCCATCAACCTATGGACATAAGCTTTCCATTCTGCCGTGCATGTGATAAATAGACTGCCTATGATTATTTTGGAAAATAAGTTTCCTTATCACTGTCTTTTTGGAACTCATCCTAGTTATTATGATCTGCGTGTTTTTGGATGTGTTTGCTATGTGCATATCGATCAGTCCCTGAGAAACAAGTTTCAAGACAAGGTCCAAAAGTGCAGATTTGTGGGATATGCAGATGACTACAAAGGATATAGGTGTTATGATCCCACCAACAAACGCATCAGAATCTCAAGAAATGTTGTCTTTAATGAACAAAATTTTGACCACGGAGCTGACACAACGAATATGTCAACTAAAATTTACTATCCTTGACTAAGCTCAAAACTTTTTGCTGGGTCCAATGAAACATGTTCCTCAGATTGCGTGCAACAAGAAGAAGAGGTATTTGAGAACATTGGGACGTCGGGGTCACAGAATGCAGAGGAAGTACCGGGTAGATACAAAGGCATTGCCTATTCCAGACAGAGACCGACAACATCAAGCCATTCAGATCATGTCTCAGTCGCCAATCCTACTTCTTTTCATACCCTTGCAGTCAGAAAATCAAACCACATACGACATCCTATTGACAGATGGGTTAGTTATAACAACTTCTCCTTGGATTTTCAACTGTTTTTAACTGCCATCAATAAGGACGAAGAACCCATCATGTATTATCAGGCAACAACTTCTATAAAATGGGTAGAAGCCATGAATGATGAAATGCAAGCCTTGCATGAATGTGGAACATAGGAAGTTGTTCCCAGACCACCTGACAAAAATGTTGTCGGATGCAAATGGGTCTACAAAATCAAGTACAAGCTAGATGGAACCATTGAACGATATAAGGCAAGGCTTGTAGCAAAAGGATTCACTCAAGAAGCAGGGCAAGACTATGATGAGACCTTTAGTCCGGTTGTAAGAATGAGAACGATTCGAATTACCATTTCCCTGGCTGTTGAACATGGATGGAAGTTGAGTCAGCTTGATGTAAAAAATGCATTCTTACATGGGGATTTGAAGGAGGAAGTATACATGGAATAACCTCCTGGATATCAAGAACAAAATTGTAAAACCCATGTATGCAGACTAAAAAGAGCCATCTACGGCCTGAAGCAAGCATCTCGCTCTTGGTTTGATAGCTTCTCATCAGAGATTCAGAAACATGGATTTTCACGTTCCATGCTGGACCACTCATTATTTATCTTTAAAAGCCAGTCTGTGACCACTTTATTATTAATTTATGTCGATGATATTATCATCACATGAAACTCTGCGGACCACATCCAAGAAATAAAAGACTTATTAGGTCAAAGGTTCAAAATGAAAGATCTTGGAGTTCTACGCTATTTCCTTGGTGTAGAAGTTGATAACCAGGCTCATGGATTGACACTCACTCAACACAAGTACACCGTAGATGTTCTCAGCAAGGCAGGCATGAAAGACTGCAAACCTCTAGGAACTCCGAGTGTACTTCATCAAAAACTTAGCGCTCATGATGGGGATCTGTGTGATGACCCCACCAGGTATCGCAGCATAATAGGAATGTTACAATACCTCACATTCACTAGACCTGATATTGTTTATTCAGTCAATCAAGTGTCTCAATTTATGCATGTACCTCGTACTGGACATATGAAAGCGGTCAAGAGGATCCTTAGATATCTGAAAGGGACTATTGAGGATGGATTGATATATTTACCACAGTCATATGGCCAAAACGAGCACGAAATTACTGTATATTGTGATGCAGACTGGGCAGGAGATCCTGACGAAAGAAGATCTACATCAGGATATTGTGCCTTCATTGGAAGAAATTTAGTCTCTTAGAGCAGTAGAAAACAAAAAGCTATCGCTAGATCAAGCACTGAGGCTGAATATAGATCCATGGCTGCTGCCACTGCCGAAGTCACATGGATCAGGCATCTTCTAACTGAAGTAGGAGAAAAGATCTCCCACACTGCCTTGCTCTGTGACAATCAAAGTGCTATCAATATGTCATTCAATCCAGTACATCACAGTCGTGCCAAGCACATTGAGATCGACCAACACTTTGTGAGGCAGAACGTTGAAGAAAAAGAGATTGAGCCTGAGTTTGTTAGTACTGAAAGACAGGTTGCAAACATATTTACCAAAGGGTTAACCAAGGATCGCTTTTGGATGCTTAAAAGCAAGTTGTTCATGGTTCAAAACCATGATCAACTTGAGGGGGGGTGAAAAAGGTGCAGGATCCGAACCCGATCCATGTAAAGAAGATCCATGTAACTTTCTTTTAGTTATCGGGTCTGGATACACCAGACCCGGACCCATAGTGTAATGTAAACTTAAATACACATTTAGGTCACGATTTCTTTTACAGAAATCGTGACAGCCGCAATCTCTCTCTCTCTCTCTCTTCTCTTTCTCAATACAGGGGCAGAAGGAAAACTTACAGTTAGTACCATTTCTAGGTTTTTTTATTAATGTCGAGTGCTATACCACTTAATAGACTCAACAATGCTGTTTTTTACAGCGTAAACCCATCAGTATCCAACTGTAACTTTACCATTTTATTTTACACAGGGTAAAGTATCATGTTCATTCACCATAACAAATTGCCACTTGGGCAGGATGTTAATCTTGGTAGGACCGTAAAGTAGGAATGACTTGTGTGAGGAAAATGTCTTAGGTAAAAAATTTGTTGCAAGAGAGATTCCAAGAGTCAAGCCTTGAACATTTATAAAGCTACTATTTCAAAGGCATTTACTCTTAAACTGACAAGTTAGTAGGTAAAATAGTTCCAGAAATGATAGATACAAAATAGGAATAGAAGGTTGCATAACTTGAAATTCCTATTTCTGAGTTGAGTTACTAGCATCCGGATGGGGAATATGGTGTATTAGAATGTGAATTATTGGAATTGCATGAGTATGTGCAGTCAGGAGGATGTAGGTCATCATTTAGTTGCCATGAGTGGGTACACGCCTGCATGGGAATATAAGGCCAAAAGCAAGAATTATCAAAAGTTATGATATTCAACAATTACCCCATTCCTAAAGTTTTTCAATAAATGCAAAAAATATCTTAATAAATTCAAAATCTCTACAAAATATATTTATTTCTATATTGCCTCATAATACTTTGATATTATCATCATATTTTTCCAAGAAATTTGCTAAATATAAATTTTTTCAATATATATGTATACTTTGAATAAACTAATTAATTTCCAGTAAAGCCACTTGTTTTTAATTTATTTTGAGAAAAAAACATGCCACTATTAGCACTGGAATGAAATTGGTGACCGGTATGTGTACCTGTGCATGTATTTAGTGCAACACAATAACCATACTTATCATCGACAAATACTCAGGGAGTGTCTTTCTTAGCAAATCATGAATAGTAGGCAACGTAATTGCTCAATACTAGAGGGCCCATTTGTCATTAAATATGATTTATTTGGGTAGATCATTATTAACAAATTTGCATCATAAGCACCTCAAAAGTAAAAAAGAAGTGAGAAACAGGAATGCTAAATATTAATGATATATTGTTATGATATAATAAAGACAAACCATACCAAAATGATGATAAGCCTAATAACGTGGGGATGAGGTGTTCCTCATTTGATCACTGTACCCAAAACAACCTTCTATACGTAGCACATTTTTGTAATAAGTACTGAAATACCCTCATGTTACGATGTCCATTGGTCCTTGACTTAAACACAAAAATATAAGAATCCAATTCCCAACCAAGTGAAGCTGCATAGAGAAGGCCTTGGTGATTGTCCCAGATGACCGAAATAGTTTTGTGTGGCCTCACAAATAGCCTAGTACTCCTCACAGACTGTCAATGTGAAGCTACCACCTTGTCTCAACCCAATTTGAGCTCATCCCTGGCACAGGTTTTCCTTGGGCTCAGTTTTGCATTGCATCCTAGTCTTTGCCAAGGCAATGGAAGGCAACCACTGATTGGATGAGGTGGTGTCTTATGATGCTCAAGGCAACATGGATGGAAGGGGAAGTTTGTTTATCCTTCATGTTATGAATGAAAAAGAATGAGTACCTAATTATGTTACTTAATTTGCAATAACTGGAAGGGATGTGCCAGTTTTTTGGGCAAGTCTCACTCGGCTCCTCACCTCTCCTCACCTCCATATGATGTCACGAACAATCAATGTTTTTGCTGAGAAATCTTTGAGGACACTAAATGTGTGTGTGTGCGTCTCTCTCTCTCTCTCTCTATATATATATATATATGCATTGTTAAGATTAGTTGACCTTTAGAGGTTTTAAGCTTTATTTTTCTTAAAAGAGGGTTATTTGATATTTCATATATAAGGAGGGACTTGTATGTAATTTTTCATTTAGGCTTCTCTCTATTTAACTTAGAGGAGATTAGCCCTAATAAAAGGTTAAAGAGTTTCTCCTCTCCCTGCCGACTTCTCTCTCTCTCTCTCTCTCTTTCTCTTTCTCTCTCTCTCTGTGTCTCGGTTCCTGTGCACCTCATTGAAGTTTCCACATGGTATCCGAGCAGTAGATCTCAGGAGCGTGAGCACGTGATCGATCTACACCAAAAGGCTCGAAAAAACTTGGAAACATGTGTGCTTATTCTGTTCTTTTTTCTAATTGCATAGATCTGATAACAGATCTGATGTCTGACTAATGTCATGACACAGATCTGTAATCAAATCTAAAGGTCACGGTGACAGCTTGTCAACAGGATCGGGTTACGGCAGAGTTGGGTGATGCGAGAAAAAAAAGGTTTTTTTTTGTGGAAGTGAAGAAAACCTATATTGGTCAGTAGCAGATCTGGATCTGGATGTCAAAATTTGTTGTCTTGCCGTAAATCCTGTGTCGTGGGGAGCAATTGTTTTTTTTTATATATGAAGCTGTCTTGATTTCTGTGTCGTGGGATTTTTTTTGTGCTCATATCAGATCATAAACAAAATGATCTTATCTTTGGTCGTGAACTTGGATGCCGTGTTTGACGCGGTTCTGGTTTTCTCAGATCTATTTTTCTGATCTGATCTATCATCATTTCTGATGTGGGTTGAATAACCTTGTGTAGTCGTGAAATAGGCTGTCGTGTGATCGTGAAATACGTTGATTTTTGTCTCTGCTAGCGTGATTTTATCTCTGATATGGGTTGAACAACCTTGTGTGAACGTGAATTTGTTTCTAATGTGGGTTGAACAACCTTGTGTGGTCGTGAAATTGGCTGACGCGTGATCATGAAATATGCTGCTCCTGTGTCAGCTGGCGTGTGGTTGATGAACATCCCAGATTTTAATTTTGAGTGATTAAGAGAGTGAATCTGATTTTTTTTCTTGTTTATTGCAGCAGTATTAGCATCAAATATCTCTCATACCTTGTTAGTATTATTCATTATGGGTGAAGCTCCGAAATTTGATTCCAAAAATGAGACTATCGGGGAATATAAGGCATTTGCAAATCCCTTCTCGTATGGTTCTTCTGTGAGATTGAATGAAACAAACTATGCCAGGTGTTCCAGAACTTTTATGATGTCGGTATCTGGACATCGTAGAAAACATATTTTGTTGGAAATTGAACCAAATGAAAAAGTGGGAAAATATATTACTTGAGACGAAGATAATGACATTGTTATGTCATGGATCATGAATAGTGTCGAACCTCATATTGCAGATGGTCTAATTTACTATATGTGATCATCGCAAAATTTTTCCTCTCGTAATATTCTCTCTCTTCCTTCTCTTTTTCCTTTCCAATCTTTTATTTTCCTCCTTTTTGAAGGGAGAAAAGATAAAAGAACGGAAAGGAAAGAGAGGAGAGAAAAGAAAGAAGAGAAGGGAAGAGGAAATTCTTTTGCGGGTCTCACTTGACCTTAATTTTGAAGATTTTTGAAATAACTCGCCTCCGTTTTTGAAATATTTGCGGGAAAACTGGGAAACGGGATCCGCTCGTCGGTACGAGGTTCGACCGTTCCTGGCGCCTTTACCAGGGATAATCGAACCAAGGGTCGAATTAATGCCTTTTGCTTTGCTAAGAAATTATCTAAGTATTTATCCTAAGTCTAAAATGCATAATGAATCATGCTTGTGCAAATGCAAAGATGTATGCTCTTTTTGAAAATATTTTGAAGAATTTCCAAGTGAATCAGATAAAGTGAAGAAATGATTCCTAACTTAGAACTTAAGATTTAAAGTTCTAAGCTTTTAGAACAATCAAGAGCTTGGAAAAATAAATCCGGAATTCGGAAATTGATTTTGAAGTTTTTGAGATAAAAAGAGGAAGAAAGGAATTTTCAATAGTCATAAATGGACTTTGAATAGAAATGAAAACGGAATTGAATCAGAAGAAAAGATGAAATTGGGAGATCTGAATAGAAATGAAAAAAATGGATTTTGAAAAGTTTTGGAATTTCAAGATGAAATCTGAATCCCAGATCTGGATTCGAAATAGAGTTCAAAGTTGAATTTTGGATTTAGGATCCGAAATGGGAACTTGATTTAAAATCTGGAATGAAATGGAATTAGTTTTAAGAATTGGAGAAAAAAAAAAAAAAAAAAAAAAAACGGAATATTGGATTTGGAATCTTGAATGGAATTGGATTCAAGATTTGGAATTCAGGATAGTATTTGGATCTGAAAAGGTGGATTCGAACTCTGGATCCTAAGATGGAATTGGATCTGAAGTCTGAGATCCAATGTAGGATTGGGTTCTGGATCCTAGAATGAATTTGGATCTAAAGTCTGAGATCCAATGTAGGATTGGGCTCTGGATCCTAGAATGAATTTGGATCTAAAGTCTGAGATCCAATGTAAAGATGGACTCTGGATCCTAAGATAGAATTAGATCTGAAACCTAAGACCCAAAGTATAATTGGATTCTTGGATCCTAAATGGAATTTGGATCTGTAATCGGAGATCCAAAGCGGGATGAGGATTTGGATCCTAAAATGCAGTTTTGGATCTGTAATTGGAGATCCAAAGTGGAATGAAGTTTATACTTGAAAATCTGGATCCAAGTTGAGATTTAGGATTTAACTTTGGATTTGGGTTTTGAAAAGTCCGAATAGGGCTTTTAAAGATGGGTCTGGGTTTTGAAAACCCAGAGTGAACTTAGGAGGTTTGATTTTTGGGATTTAGAGTTAATCTCAACTTTGATTCAAAACTTTGAAGAAAAACTGGATTGTGAATCAAAAGATGAATTAGAAACTTCAAAGTTGAATTGAACTTTGAAATTTTGAATTGAATCGGAAATTTGAAGTTTGAATATAAAGTGATTTTGGAGTTTCAAAGTCAAACTGGACTTTGAAATTGAATTTTTGAATCTTAAAATTAGATAGAATTGGATTTGAATAAAATCTGATGAAGAAGAAGAAACACTTGGAAAAGGAAGTTTTGAAAATATGATGCAATTCTATCCTATATGATGAATGAATTTGAATAATTTTGAAATTGGATTTGAAAATCATATTTCATTCTTCAAGTGAATTTAAATAAGACTAATGATATAATACACTCCTGACTATGGTCATTGAATGTATTATATAATAGTCATATCTAATTTCAAATGAAGGCTAAAATACACTTTTAGTGCTTTTATAGAATTTAAAATGAAATTAACTCTCAATATACCCTGACTATGGCCATTGGTATATATATTGAGTTAATTTTAGATTAAATTCTGATAAAAGAAGAAAATATTTAAGAAAATATGATGAATTTTGAAAAATGGATCCAGTGCGGATCCAGTGTTATTTCATAAAAGATAAAAATACTAAGTCTTGTTTACACCCCGACTATGGCCGTTGGTGTAAGTCATCAACTTAGAATTAACTTACCTCTTATGAAAAGGTGCACGTGCCATTCGTGTTTCACCATTGTGAGAATTTGAGAAATGAAGGCAAAAATGCATGAAAACAAGCAATTCATGATGTTTATAATGCTCATCCATTCTACCTAAAGCAGGAAATGTAAATTTTCATTCAAATCTAGCTATTACAATCTTGGAGTTTGATTTGAAATTACAATTTCTAAAAAAATGATACTTTTCATACCTCTTCCTGCGAAACAACCGGGTTAGTATTTGAAAAGAGGAGGAAAATCACATTTACACGGATATTAGTAGTAAAATGCCAAGATATATATGGGAAATGATATATATACACATATCTACGTATATATGTGTGCGTATAAACAACATAAACCATAGGAGAATTGGGGTTGGAAATGGGCATAGGTATTGTGTAGGTAATGGAGGTGATGTGCAATAGGCAACATGAATGACTTATGCAGCCGATGTTGGCAGAGATGTGGAGCTAGCTGCAGGGTGTAGGTAGTGGTGGAGATATAGAAATGAGTGGCTGTAGGTATGAGATGGAGCTGCCGGTAGAGCCAATGGAGTTGGGAATGATATAATGCAGTGGCTGGGCTGTGCACAGAAAGTGATGTGGACATATTGGTGGATAGCAGGCTAAATGAAGAATTGTGGAGGGCGCAAAGGTGCGGCTATGTGAGGTTGTGTAGGTGAGATTGTAGTGTGGCTCCAGGAAAGCATGGAGGAGAAGATGATAGATTTTAACAGGGAGACCTATGTGATAGGTATACAAGGACTGGTATATGCAGATGTTGTAAGGATATTTCCTGCTGTAACAAAGAAACAATGACATACTGCCTTTTAATGACAATATACCTATACAATCAGGCCAAATTTGCATTATCACAGAAGAGAAATTTTTGACTTATTCTTTTTGTCGACCGATATCTTTTATCAGTCCCACATGTGTCATGATGTTTTCTTCCATTTGTCTTTGTAGGGAAAGGGAAACAAAGGTTTGAAAGTGACTCAGCAAAAACCACTCATCTTGGTGCCTTGTATCCTGAGCATCAAAAGACAGTGAACAGGTTTCAATTGTTGCAATATAAATCTTTAGGCAAATTTGCATATGTTGGGGATCTTTTTGAAGGCCAATCCTCAATGACATGCCCTTGAATTAATAGCGTGACCCTCTTAGGTCAAGGTTTGCTGGTATCTTACCAAGAAATATTATTGGACCCCATAACATTTTCAGAATGGTATTGCATTCACCCAAGAACCCACTTCTGCCATGGCAACATGGGGAGCCATTAACTCCCTAAGCCGACACCTTTATCAAACTGTTCTGATCCACTTAGCTTATCAAAACTCAGCACATAATTATATGTAAAAGAAGAGAAAGCCTCTTGCTTTTGCTGGCTTTATACAGGGTGGTCTCTCTCTCTCTCCAAGATAGGAACTAAGAGGATGTAAAAAAAAAAAGAAAAGAAGGGTTTGTTTAGATAACTGAACTAATTACAGTGAGGGAGGTTACTGTCTCAAAGCCTTTGGCTCCCACTATACCAGTATGACATATATGGTTTGAACCCTCAGATGAAGGATGCTAAAAAAAATGAAAATATGAGTGCCAGTGATATGTACGATGGATCAGACTCACATATGGAATTGGAAGGCCCAGGGGATTGATGCCTGGAAAATTACATATTAAGTGAAAGATTCTCAACAGAAGATGCAAATAAAAGAGCCAAGGAATTTCTTGGAGTAGGCCTAAATTTTAGTCACGGGATTGATGTTCTTCCATCAGATGGTTTTCTTGAGAGAAAAAAAAAAGTCATGAACATTACCAGAAATCTTTCTGGTTTCTCTTCTCCTGACAGCTTACTGGAGATGGAGGGGTTGGTTCGCTGAAGGCTATTTCAAATCCGCCGCTGCTGACGATTCTGATTTCTTAAGCTCACACTTGCAGGGAGTACTGAAAACATCAAAAGTTATTAAAACACTTAAATGAATGGCACCATCCTAACATAAAAGTCAGATGCTGTGCTAAACATTATCAAAGACCCAATTGATATGCTCTGATTTGATGTTCATGCTTCCTGTAACAGCCATTGGAGGTTGGTGCTGATGCTGCAGATTAATAACGTGAGATCCCTGCCCATGCCGTACCCGATACCTCCAAAATTTGCTATTTGTGAACAACCCAACTGGATCTTTGGGGCTAATGTATATTGCGAATGCAGCCTCAACAAAAGACGATGACAGTTCATTGTCCAACATCGAGTTCTGGGAAGTGATTTTGGTGACCTTGCTCGAAGCAGGGGATGCAAATGGCGGGGACAGCGTGGGGATGGCCAGAATTAACTCAGAGGAATATAAAAATGGAGATATGATGAAGGTAAATCTGATATCAAAATAGGATAAGTAAAAGAAATTTGATTATAGCAGCCGATCATGGCTATCAAAAGAAACAAAGAACATCAGAGAGCCAACTAGCAGTCGATGGTTTACCTGATACATACCCCTTTACCATGAAAAAGTTTTCAGCAATCTCTTTCAAACCTGCAGATTTATTATTTATATATATATATATATATATATATATATATATATATATATATATATATATATATATATATATATATATATATATATATATATATTTTTAACAGCGTCATCCTTCGGAGATCTTGAACCGCCAAATTCTGAACCCAGCACATTAACACCACCATTATTATTTGAGCCAGACGAGTGTAGGCTGAAGACCTTCAGCAAATTTCTACGTGGAGGTCATTCATGGTCATCAGTTATGATCTTGATTCAACCAACTGGTGAATTCCACATTTATCTCAACAAACATCTTGAGAGTCTGCCGTTATAACACCACCTCTCAGAGGTTTTGTTCGATGCCACCACCATCTTCCCAGGATACACATATCAGTCGAAATGCTAAAAAAAAAGGATGATGATCTAGGCAAATGATAAATGGGAAGGTGACCCCAAAATTAGGCTAATATAGGAGAAAGAGATCAAAGGAAAATGCATGACGACAGTGAGAAGAGAGATTTGAAACGGGTTTCAGCGTGAATGTGAATTGATTCCTAATCTATTATGAACACTATTCTGGAGAACAAGAATTAGATTGGAGCTCCGATGGATTTGAACAACGTAAATATACATTCAGATTCACAGAAGTTGAGGGAAAATCAAAATAAATTTTCAGAAAATCAAAGGGAAAATGTAGGAATATGGAAATTCCCATGATATTGCACATAGATAACTCGGTTTGCAGTAAGCAAATCGATATTATCAAGGGTGCCAAAAAAAAAGGATGAGAAATAAGAAAACCAAGGAAAATCAAATTGATGAAGGAATAAGAAGGTGCTTACCGAGGATTTGCTAGAATTTCAAACTGGTCGACCTCTGAAGGTGAGTTGTCCTCTGAAGTGTTCCAGCAAAGATCGATGCTCAAGGGGGACTTCCGGTCTGAAGATGGGCTATATGAGATATTCAGAAAGAAGATGAGTTTAATGGATTTTTGCAGAGAGAACTCGGTGGTTGATCAGTATATATCAAAAAGGAATATATGCCTCAGAAGATAAGGAGATGATCGATGATGCCCGGGATGGAGTCGATGCCTCCTTTTTAAAGAGAGAATGGAGAGTTCGAGAGTGGGTTTGTTCAGGATAGAAGGCTGGGAGAGGGGAGGCTGTTGGAAGATCAACGGTGGAGAGGGGAGAAGAGGGAAGCGCGGGAGAGAGTTCGTTGTAACTTTTCCAATTTCTCAAAAGAAGGCCCCTTTGTAGGAATTTTTTTGTAAAGTGGTTAGAAAGGGAGGTTTTTTTTTTTTTAGAAAAATCAACTTGAACCATTTTGTTTTCTTCGTAGTTTTTCCAATTTTTTTTTTTGTTTTTATGTTTGTTTTTTTTTTTTTTTTCAAATTTTTTTTTTTGTATTTTTAGAATAGAATCCTAAAGTTTGTGAGAAAACAAAGGTTAAAACTATTTTTTTTTTTTTTGTGTGTTTTTGCAAAAATATTTACAAAAGGGAAATTTTCTGAGAATTAAAAGCTATTTTTGGGGAAATTTCTTCAGAAATGGGTTAGGACCCGGGTTTTGAGGAAATATGGATTTAAAGCACCGGATTCGAACCTGAAAACGATTTTGCATGGATCAATATGGTTTTTAATCCAGAAAGTCTGAAGAATTTGCTTTGATTTCTCAGAAGATGGAGTCAGGGGAAAAAGGGTCATTTTGTAAATTTTTTGAAAAATTTGGGGTGTTCACACTATAATACAACCAAATAGATGTGAGACAATCTTCGAGATAGGTACTCACAAGAGACTAATGTGAGTCGTATCTTGCAAGTCGAACAAGAGATATATAATTTGCAGTAGGGAGATCAGACCTTGGCCCAGTACTATGCCTTCGTCAAAGCAGCGTTTGAAAGACTCAATGCTCACAGGCCTCTTTGTTGTTCGAACCAAAAGGATCATCAAGAACAGACTATGGTTGCTCGGTTTCTCACAGGTTTATCTTCAGAATTCTTTGTTGCAAAAGTCCAAATGTTGACCGGATCCGATGTACCTACTCTTGCTGATGCATACAATCATTTGAGTAGACTTTGATTTCTCTTCCACAATCTCATCTTATGTCCCAGTCATCTGCTCTAGCTGTCCCATCTGGTTATGGACGTGGAAATATTTAGAATATTAGAGGACGAGGTCGTGGAAGAGGTATGGGAGGCAGAGGCAAACTTTAATGTACTTTCTGTGGAAAATCTGGATATTTATATGATCGTTGCTGGGATAAGCATGTGAAATTATCTCAAAAAAGAGATAAAGTGTGCGATAAGCACAACACCACCAATGTGCACAAATGCACAAGAACACTTAGAACAAATGTACACGAAGGTACAATAAAGAAACTCAAATGCACAAAGGCATACAAAATATAAAGAATTTTATTGAGAAGGAATGGAGAACAAAAGCTCCAAGAAGTGCATTTTACAAAGGGGGAACTCCCCTATTTATAAGAGGAAAAGGAGCCTTGGAGGGGCTCCACTAGCTGTTGGAGCCCCTCCAACGGTTAGAATTCTAACCGTTGGAGAGGCTCAACAGCTAGTGTTGAGCCCCCTCCAAGTTGACTTTGAGTCAACAAAATAAAGACATAAAAAGTGAAAAGAAAAAAGAAAAGGAAGAAAAGTAAAAATACAAAAAGAATTACAACATATTCATAATTATGAATATGCGCAAAAGGAAGAGAAATGACTAAAATACCCTTGCGGGTTTTACAAGAAAAAAAGGAAACATATATATTTACATATATATATATATATATATATATATATATATAAAGATAGATACATATACATATATACATCATGTATATATGTATATGTATCTCTCTTTATATATATATGTAAATATTTACATAAAGAGAGATACATTTTAACAAAGCATGGACGACCAACCTCTTCTGCATCAAAGCCTAATGTTCCAAAAGCTAATGTTACAACACTAGAGGTAAAAAATGAAAATGATAATTCTTCTGCAAGTGACAATATCACTCTTAGTCGAGCAGAATATGATGAGCTGATAGCTCGTCGTCCCTCAAGCTCCTTTTCTCCTGTAGCTGGTGTGGCCTACTCAACAGGGGATCATCTTCATCTAAATGATAGTAAGTGGATTATTGACTCTGGTGCATCTAGACATCTGTGTGGAAATTCGCTTTTCTTTTCAGATCTAAAGGATATTACTGTTCATCGAGGAGTCTCATTAGCAGATGGGAGTTCCTCACCAATTGTTGGTCAGGAAAATATTTCTATATCTTCTTCCTTGCAGTTGAAAAATGTTCTTCATGCTCCCTCATTTCCTCAAAGTTTACTCTCTGTGAGTTGTCTTACCAAAGAACTAAACTGTAGAGTGATATTTGACCCAGTGGGTTGTCATTTTTAGGATTTGCTGACGGGGAAGAAGATTGGTAGTGGCTATGAAGAAAATAGAGTACTACCTACATCATCCAGTGGGCAATGTTTATGCTGCAGTAGATCACTCATCCAGTCCTGTTCAGTGGCATCGTCGTCTTGGTCATCCTTCATTGTCAAAGCTTCGTTATGTCTTTCCTCAAATTCTCAGTGTTATCAAATCATTAATTCTTGAAATAAAAACTCAGTTTGAATCTGTTGTCAAGATTGTTCGCACTGATAATGCTCTTGAGTTCAAAACCAAAGCCTTGTTGCAATTTTATCAAGACCATGACATTCAACCCCAAACCACTTGTGCCTATTCTTCTCAACAAAATGGTGTGACTGAGCGAAAACACAGGCACCTCCTTGATGTAGCACGTACCCTTATGATTCAATCTAATGTTTCTGCTTTATATTGGGGTGATGCGGTTATCACTGCTTGTTATCTGATCAACCGCATGCCTTCATCTTCCGTGGGAGATCAAATTCCGCTACATATCCTAAGTCCTAATGCTCCACTTTTCTCTTTCTCACCCAAAGTATTTGGGTGTGTTTGCTTTGTGCACAAACTTGGACCTGACTGTGATAAATTAGCTGCTCAAGCAACAAAATGTGTGTTTATAGGTTATCCAAAAAATCAAAAGGGGTATCAATGTTATGATCCGATTTCTCGGCGAGAGTATGTCAATGCGGATGTATCTTTCTGTGAGTCCATTCCATATTTTTGTAGTACTGGTACTCAGATGCAAGTTGATCCAGATGATTCTTTTCCACTTCCTGTACCTCCTTTTCTTTTGAAATTTGTGCCCCAATTATCGGACCAAACTCTATCTTCCTCACGGTTTCATAATCCTCTATTGGTATATGTGCGTAGAGCTCCCCTTCCTCCCGTGCCTTCATCTTCTTCTTCTCCTGAGGTAAGTGCTACTGACAACAGTGACCTTCATGTTGATGATAACAGGCCAATCGCTCTACGGAAAGGGACACGACAATGTACCTTATATCCTATATCTCATTTTGTGTCCGATGCCAAAATTAAAAGTCAGATGAAAGCATTTATTTCAGCTTTATCTGCTGAAACTATTCCTCTGAACTATCAACAGGCAGAACTTGATAACAGGTGGAAGCAGGCTATGCAAGAAGGAATGGATGCCTTATTGTCTCAACATAGATGGGATGTAAAACCCGAAAATTTTATAAAATAATTCAAATTGGGCCTAGATCCATATTTCGGATCTAGGACCCATAAAGGGGGTAATTAGGATTAATCGATTTAAACCTCGATTTAATAAATAAATAAATTTTTTTTAAGTTTTTAAATATTTATCCGAGGATCCACAGTTGGATCCATTTGGATCCAACTTAATGGATCCATTTTGATTTTGGGGTCGGGTTACGGGTCCTGGGTTCGGACCCGAGCCGCGCCCTATGTTACAGCCCTTTTAATGAAAAGGGCAACCCGATAAGGGTTGCCCGATAAACCTGAAAACAAAAACAGAAAGGGGGGGGGGGCAGGGGGGTTACGCAGAGCGTAACGACCCCGCGCCCATCTCGGCAGAGGAGGGGGAGTCTGGGCCGATAAAAGCAGTGGAGGAGAGGGGTTTTCCCTCATCACTCGACATCTCTCTCCCTCGTCTCTCTCCCTGTCTGCGTGCGCGCACCGGAGGAAGAAGAGGTCGCCGGAAAAAGCTGCGGCAACCCACAGCCACCGCAGCTCCAGCGAGCACCCTTCTCCACGGCAGTGAAGAAGAGCGACACCCGCAGCCCCGTACTCTCATCTGCAACCTCAGATCGTCAGAAAACCAGCAAAACATGTACGGCTCTTCTTGGATTTGGGTGAGGAATCAAACCTGAGTTCGATTTCGGGTAGTGATTTGAGAGGTGGGGTTCGTAACGCCGGAAAATTATGAGAAATTTGGGGTTTGCGGTAGGGATTGCAGTTTCTTTCCCTTTTGCTGTATTCAAGAAATGATGGGGTTTCGGTGAGGCCCTTAATCGAAAAAAAAGGGGTTCCGATTTAGGGAAAAAGGGGCTTGCTAACAATGAATGGGGAATTTGGGGGTTTTCGTTGTAGACCTCATATAGTAAACCTATTGAACGATTTTAGGTCTGAAATTTTTCCTTAAGGGTTCCTAATGTGGGGTTTCTTTATCTTGAATATGCATAGGAAGAACCATGTATAACTTGGCTTAGTCAGGTTACATGATGTACATTACGTGCATCGCACAATATAGGTCGTTATGAAGTTTCTTTTAGACAAAGCTTGTTATGCTATGGGATTAAAAATTTCAGGTGGTTTAAGAGGTGTAGAACTGTTTGCTATGTTATGGTTTGATGATTTCGTTGCAGTTTGTCATCCAGTTCAATTACCTATGATTTTTGTTCTTCGAGCTGTGATTAAATTTGATCCATATGAAACTCTGGGTTCTGTCATTAAACCAGAATTTGTATTATAATAGAAAGACTATGCTAATGTATCAGTTATATCAAATATATTCCTGTGTGATTATTAATTGATATTCAATCTGAATACATGTCTTAGTTACCTGTTATCAGACTTGAGTTTTATTCATTTTCTTAACTATTGGAATCAAGTTAATCCAAGTTCATGTGATCATGTATGGTCTTACACGGTATATCATTTAAAGCATGTATATTTTTGAAGAATGTCCTGATTTCTATTAGAAGGGCTGATTTCCATATGTTTCCATAAGTTAGCTAAATGATGTTATTCAGACTTCCTATTCTCATAAATGAATATACAAAATCCTAAACCATTAAAACATGGATAGTGTAATACACTGCTGCTAGGTTCATGAACGGTTAAAGTCCGATAGAATCTTGCATGCATTACCTAATGTGATGTTGTAGGCTATCTATTGACATAAGATGGTGCTTGAGTGTGGTTAAGCTCAAAGTTTGTAAGATGTAGCGTGGGAGCATTGCAACATAGCCTGAAAATTTCAGTTATGTGTAATAGTGCTCATGTTACACGGTTTAGGGAGGATGGACACCTAAAACTGAAATTTTGTATGTAATGTATCTTGTTTTGTTGTCTCTAGCTGAACATTTTACTTTTGTCTAAAGTCCATGTGTTATTTAAAAGTTTGTGTATTAGATTGTATGAAAACACTTGACGTGGAGGTTAATGCTTGACTGTTATGATTATGGTATGCATGAGTGTGAGCAAGATTAAATCATTAGTAATTCTTCTTGAATATGTACGCTTGATTATTGTGTGAAATGGTAGATATACACTCACACACTTAAAGAAACCATGGATTGGTTAATACCCATATGTGATGTAGGTAAGACACACATATTGAAAATGCATATGAATGAATTATGACATGCATATGTTTGGGTTTATATTTGCATGAATATATATGCTTTTGGCATTTTGGCTTAGTGTTATAAATGAAACACTATTTTGGGTTTTGTTATGAGATGCACCGATGGCCTAATGGGACCATCATCGGCCTGGAGAGCCGTGGGTGTGGTTTTCTTTTATTTATGTTTCTAAATGCATCACTTAAACCACATAAGATGGTTTGGCACATTACTACACTGTTCTAGTGGTTGATACGGGCTGGAGCCCCGAATGGGTCCCTGCAAGGGAGGATGCAGGTTTTTCACTTTACTTTTGCATATTGTGTTGCAAACTTAAAGAATGGAATTAAATAAAAATATAATGAATAAGAACAGTGTAATTTACATTCTGGGATATCTCATCTAGAGTATGAGAATCTTAGATATCCGGTCTTGGGGAGACTGTGAGGATACAAAACTCCGTGTGCGTTGTTGCCCCTGAACCCGATATTGAGGTTCTTCTCCTGGCCACGGTTTTAGGGAGAGTCCGCCACTTTACCCGGGAGTGGTGTGTTAGTCACAACTGTGAGTTTATGGTACCAAGGAAGTGGCACTTGTGGGCGTGGGGTGTCCCTTGTGTCCCCGACATTAGATGTGGAGGTCTAATGTTCCGATGGATGGTGCTGTTTCCTGATATCGGTCGAGGGTTAAGTGGGAACCCAGTAATAAAATACAAATTGTGTGTTAAGCTACCCTGGGAACCTACTTGACCTCGGGGTTTGTACCCGTTTGGTGTATCCGGGGGCAACTGTAATTAAAAAGAGGAACTTAAAGATGTGTGCATTTAATAGGGCATGCATATGGAAAGATGAAACATAAATGAAAGATACAACAAACAACAACAACAACTACGCCTTCATCCCAAAACAATTGGGGTCAGCGATATGAACCAAAAAAGAAATTCATTTTGGGTCTTCCACATGAATCCTTTTCCTCCAATCATTTCTATCCAATGCCATGTCCTCGGTGAGGTTCAAAGCATTCATATCCTTTCCGATCATCTCCATCCAAGTCTTCCTAGGCCTACCCCGACCTCTTTTAACTAATCTATTTTCCCATTTCTCCAACCTTCTAACTGGAGCATCATTAGGCCTTCGCCGAATATGTCCAAACCACCGTAAACGATTCTCTCGCATCTTATTTTCAATGGGTGCAACACCTACCTTCTTTCGTATCTCCTCGTTCCGAATCTTATCTCTTATTGTATTTCCACACATCCATCTAAGCATCCGCATCTCAGCTACACTCATTTTTTTAATATGATGTCTCTTGGCCGCCCAACATTCCGTACCATATAGTAAAGCGGGTCTAATAGTCGTCCTATAAAACTTTCCCTTCAACCGCAATGGCATTCTACGATCGCACAGCACTCCAGTTGCACTTTTCCATTTCATCCACCCAACCTTTATCCTATGATTTACATCTCCATCAATTTCTCCATACTTTTGAATGATGGATCCCAAATATTTGAAATAATCATTCACCGGTATTTCTTGCTCACCAAGCTTCACTACACTCCCATCCCTACTTCGTTGCTTACTAAACTGACATTCCATATATTCAGTCTTACTCTTACTCAACTTAAAACCTCTAGCTTCCAATGTCTGTCTCGATAAGTCTAACTTAGCATTAACCCCAGCTCTAGACTCATCAATCAAAACAATATCATCAGCAAACAACATACACCACGGTACATTTTCTTGAATTGATCTCGTAAGCTCATCCATCACTATCGCAAAAAGGAAAGGGCTTAAAGCAGATCCTTGATGTAACCCAACCGTTATCGGAAAATTGGTTGTCACCCCTCCACACGTGCGGACATTGGTTACTACTCCTTCATACATATCTTTAATTATACTAATGTACTTGAGAGAAACACCTTTCTTCATCATTGTCCACCAGAGAACGTCCCTAGGTACTCTATCGTATGCCTTCTCTAAATCAATAAAAACCATATGCAAATCTTTATTTCTCTCTCTATATCTTTCAATAAGTTGTCTAAGAAGATGTATAGCTTCCATAGTTGATCTACCAGGCATAAAACCAAATTGATTCTCCGATATCGTGACAACCTTCCTCAACCTAGACTCAATCACCCTCTCCCAAAGTTTCATAGTATGACTCATGAGTTTTATACCACGATAGTTTGTACAATCTTGTATATCACCCTTATTCTTATATAAAGGCACCAAAGTACTCTTCCTCCACTCATTTGGCATCTTATTTGTTCGCCAAATCAAGTTAAAAAGATTTGTCAACCATTCTAAACCTTTCTCTCCCAAGCATTTCCAAGCCTCGATAGGTATACCATCTGGGCCAACTGCCCTTCTTGATTTCATTTTCTTCAAAGCCTCTGCAATTTCATTCTTTTGAATCTTGCGCATGAAGTCACGATTTATCTCATGAAAAGGAATGGAGAAGTCTCCAAGATCTTGAGTATGACTATCATTAAATAGCTTATCAAAATAATCTTTCCATCTCTCCTTAATCTCCTCATCTTTGACTAAAACCCTTTGCGTTTCATCTTTGATACATCTAACCATACCCAAATCCTTCGATTTCCTATCTCTCATCTTTGCAAGCCTATAAATATCCTTCCCGCCTTCTTTGGTATCCAACTTGTCATAAACCTCTTTATATACCTTAGCCCTCGCGTTTCGAACAACTTTTTTAGCTTCCTTCTTTGCTATCATATACTTCTCCAAATTCTCATTATCACGACTCTTACTTAGATTTCTATAACACTCTCTTTTAACCTTAATAGCTAATTTGACATCCTCGTTCCACCATGATGTATCCTTACCTAGTGGTGCACCGCCTTTAGACTCACCCAATACCTCCTTAACCACTTTTCTCATGCCACCCGCTATCTTATTCCACATTGATTCTGAATCCTCCTCGAGACACCAATTAGCTTCCTTAACTACCTGCTCTACAAACATTCCTTGTTTAGCTCCTTTCAGTGACCACCACTTAATTCTAGGATCTATCCTATGTCTATCCCTTTTGCGGCATTGTCTAATTCTAAGATCTAAAATTAAGACTCTATGTTGTGTAGCTACACTTTCTCCCGGTATAACCTTACAATCGATGCAACAACCCCTATCTCTCTTTCTAAGTAGGAAAAAATCTATCTGACTTGTATTAACCCCACTTTTAAATGTTACTAGGTGAGACTCTCTCTTCCTAAACCAAGTGTTTGCTACGATCATATCATAGGACAAACAAAAATCTAGAATCCTTTCCCCACTTTCATTTCTTTCTCCTATACCATAGCCTCCATGGATACTCTCAAATCCATCCCTACTAATGCCTACATGTCCATTAAGGTCACCGCCGATGAAAAGCTTTTCTCCATAAGATATCCCTTGTACCACTCCATCTAAATCTTCCCAAAATTGATGCTTAATGGAATCATCTAAACCTACTTGAGGTGCATAAACACTAATAATATTAATAATATCCGTACCTACTACTAATTTAATAAGTAAAATTCTATCACCCTTCCTACGGACCTCAACTACATTATCTATAAACTGATGACTCATAACAATCCCTACTCCATTCCTATTCCTATTTATTCCTGTATACCAAATCTTATATCCCCAAGGTTCTATCACTTTAGCTTTCTCACCTACCCATTTGGTCTCTTGAAGACATAAAATATCAATCTTTCTCCTACACATAACATCTACTAACTCTACCAACTTACCAGTTAAAGACCCTATGTTCCAAGTGGCTAACCTAATTTTATGGTCTTGGACTAACTTCTTTACCCCCACCCGTCCAACAAAGTGAGGGAACCCTTGCCTATTTGACACCACACCCGGGCGCCGGTGTGACGCGTCGCTTCTGGGCGACGACCTAGCAACCCTTGCCCATTTATCACTGCCTCCGGGCCTATTGAGTACAGCGCGTCGCTCAGTAGGGAACGCCCCAACGAAATTCTCATATTGGTTCATTTTCATAGGATATGACAAAGTTTTTATGCTGGCTGTCACAGGCCTACCGCAACCCTCCTCCTTTATCCGGGCTTGGGACCGGCAGTGTATAACTAAACAGTTATACACAGGCGGAGTTATAAATGAAAGATAACAGAAGAAATCATGCATTGCACATAATCATGCATTTTTCTGTTATGCATTAGATCATGCATGTTTGAATCATTATCTATATCATGACATGAGTTGGTGGTAGCATAGGATTTACTTATTAAAATTATGCTGCAAGATTTGGAAATTTAGTTCTTGATATATGGTACTGATTTACTATTCTTGACTGGGGAGCACATGCAATTGTTGGTAGTTATAGATATTTGAATGTTGCAAATTTTATATCTGCACTCACTCAAATCACTGCATGAAATCTTATCCATGTTCTTTATCACACCTGATTTCTTTAGAAGTAGCTGTGCTCAGAATTTCGGTTCTGACACCCTACTTTGTTGGTTTTTCACAGGTAATGGTGAACAGTGAAGTTGGACATGCATCTGGGGATGGATGAGTTATACTTGGGCTTGTCAGCTTCAGTAGAGGACTTAGTGGATCTTTCTTTTGTCTTTTAGTTCTGTTAATTTCTGCAATTGTTACTCTACTTTTAGTTGAAGAAAACCTTGTCTTTGAAATTTTCTTACTCATTAATAAAAGAGTTTTAGTTGGTTGATATGGATGATAATTGCAACTTCGTTTGTGGTGGTTGGGCTATCCAATGGTAAGTGGAACTGTGAGGACCCCAGATCTCTGGGAAGGTTTCCGCAACTTGTAGAAAAAAAAAATATTCCGCATTTTTAAAGGGTCTGGATTGGGGTCGTTACATGGGATCTAGTTGATTCTCCAGTGGATGCTGACATTGTTGGATGCAAATGGGTATATACCATAAAGTACAAATCAGATGGTTCAATTGAAAGATACAAGGCCAGATTAGTAGCAAAAGGGTATACTCAGACATATGGTATTGATTTCTTTTAAACCTTTTCTCCTGTCGCACGGATGAGTACCATTCGTCTTGTTCTCTCCGTAGCTGTTCACCATGGATGGAGTTTGTGTCAACTAGATGTGAAAAATGCATTTCTATATGGGGATCTGTCTAAGACAGTATACTGTAATGAAAAGAGGCGGAAGCACCAATAGGGCAAAAAATCACTCCTTAAGAGTGGCTACAAGAGCCAAGAACACAACCACCAAATGTGCACACACAAAACTCACAAATATAGAAAATGACTTAAAGTCATAAGTTGGATTTATTGAAGAAAGGAAGAGAAGGGTGTAAAAACCCATACATTTACAAGGGAGAACCTCCTCTTTATATAGAGGAGGGAAGCACTAAAGAGGACTCATAAAGGGGGCTCCCTTCTAGTCGTTGGGAGCCCCAACGGTCATAAATATGACTGTTGGGGCCCCAACGACTAGATGGGTGGGGCCCCTTTATGATTCCAAAAAGCAAAAAGACAAAAATAAAAAGGAAAAAGAAAAAGGGGAAAAAGAGAAAAAAGTAAAAAAAAAAAGGTACATTTGGAATTACCAAAACACCCCTATCGGGTTTTTGGTTTATACAAAACAAGAAAAAAACTATATAATTATGTATATATACATATATACGTATATATACTTATATATATACTAATGTATATATATATAGGTATATGTATATATATATTTATATATACATAATTTAACATGCCCCCTCAAACTTTACGGGGAGAAGACCGAAAGTTTGCCAAGAAGAAACATGAATCGTGGAGTTGGGAGCGCCTTGGTGAAGAAGTCAGCTAGTTGATACTCTGAAGTGACATATGGCAATGTGATGGTCCCTTTGAGATATTCGTCTCGAACATAATGGCAATCCATTTCGATATGCTTGGTCCGCTCATGAAAGGTGTGATTGCTGGCAATGTATATCGCACTCTTGTTATCACAACAGAGCTTGGTGGGAGTGGAATTGTGAACGCCCATGTCACCAAGAAGACTTCTGAGCCACACAATCTCCATAGTTGTCATCGCCATAGCCCGATATTCAGCTTCAGTAGATGATAAGGAGACCTTCTACTGCTTCTTGCATCTCCACGAGATGAGAGATTCACCTAAAAAAATGCAAAGACCCGTAGAGATCCGATCATTGGGATTTCCTCCCCAGTCAGCATCAGTAAAAGCAGTCAATTCAAGAGATGAGGAAGAGGATAAGAAGAGTCCCTTGGAGATGGTATTTTTGATATATCGCACAATTCTCATTACGGCCGCCATATGAACCGTAGTAGGAGCGTGCTGAAATTGGCTCGCTGCATGAACCGCATGAGCTATGTCTGGACGTGTGATGGATAGATAGGTGAGAGATCCAATTAATTGACGGTAGGGGGTTGGATCTTCAAGAAGAACACCATCTTCAAGTCTTAGTTTCGCATTGATAACTTCAGGAGTCTCCACTTTCTTTTCATCAGATATTCCTGATTTGGTACAAATTTCTGCAGCTAACTTCATTTGAGATAAGATATACCCACGCGCTGAATAAGCCACTTCAATTCCTAAAAAATATCTCAAATAACCAAGGTCAGACATATCAAAAGTATCTTTTAATATAGACTTAACATCATTTACTCCATTTTTGTCATTCCCAGTGATGATCATATCATCAACATACAGCAGAAGCATAATAATGGAGTCACCTGTCCTTTTGACAAAAAGAGCAGTGTCAGTATAACAAGAAGAAAAACCTAAATTGATTAATACATTACTAAACCTGTCATACCAAGCTTTAGGAGCTTGCTTAAGTCTATATAAAGCCTTTTTTAATTTTAAAACTTTTCCATTTAAATTCATACCTGGAGGTGGTTCCATATAAACTTCTTCATTTAAATTACCATTCAAGAAAGCATTTTTAACATCAAGCTGAAAGATGGGTCATTTTTTAACAGCAGCTATAGCAATAAAAGCTCGAACACTAGTCATTCGAGCAACTGGGGCAAAAGTCTCATCATAGTCTACCCCATACTCTTGGGCATAACCTTTGGCTACCAACCTAGCCTTATATCTTTCTAATGAACCATCACTCTTAGTTTTTACTTTAAACACCCATCTACATCCAATGGGTTTCTTGCCATTGGGAGGATCAATGATTTCCCAAGTTTGTGCCTTTTTAAGGGCATTAAGTTCAAGCTCCATAGCTTCATTCCAATGATCATATTGTTTAGCATCATTGTAATGAGATGGTTCATGAAAGGAGTGAAGAGCAAGAAGACATGCTCGATAATTAGGGGAAAAAGAGTCATAAGAAACAAATCTATTTGGAATCTTAGGAATGCGATTTGATCTTCTTTGAGAGGTTTCTTCTATCGACTCATTTTGAGAAAATCTTTCAAAGGCACATGGAGGATTTCTTTCATTCCTTCTAGAGTAGACTTGTATTTGTCTTGAAGCATTTTCTTCTAAGTTTTGATCATTATTTGGATGTTCAACAAGATCTTCATTAAGAGGTTCATTAAGATCATCTATGATGTTTTCTTGAGGTAACAAGTCAAATAAAAAGGAATAGTCAATATCTTCATTTGGTTGATGCGAGAAACCATTTTCTTCTTCGAGGAATGTGACATCTTTTGAGATATAAAGTTTATTATTAAGTATGTCAAAACATCGATATCCTTTTTGTTTTTCGTCATATCCCAAAAAAATATATTCAATAGCCCTAGGAGAAAGTTTATCATTTTTGCGAGTTAAAACAAAGCATTTATATCCAAAAATTCTTAATCTTTTATAATCGGGAGACATATTGTAAAGTTTTTCAAATGGAGAAAGATTTTTCAAAGAGGATGAAGGGATTCTATTGATGAGATATGTTGAAGTTAGAACCGCTTCGGCCCAAAAGGATTTTGGGATATTTTTTGAAATCAATAATGTTCTTGTAGTTTCTATTATGTGCCTATGCTTTCTTTCCGTAAGACCATTTTGTTGCGGAGTGTTGGGACATGAACGTTGATGACAAATTCCATTTTCTTTTAAGTAATTTTGAAAATCATTAGACATATATTCACCTCCCGAATCGGACCTAAGAATATATAGATTTCCCAAAAATTGATTTTTAACCATTGCATGAAATTCTTTAAAGAACGAGAAGACTTCAGATTTGCGACTTAAGAAGTATATCCACGTAAATCTAGTGAAGTCATTAATAAAGACCACATAATACGAAAAACCTCCTTTAGATAAAATTGGGGAAGGTCCCCACACATCGGAATGAACAAGTTCAAATGGCCGAGTGGCAAAATAACTTCTTTGAGGAAACAGAGTAGCTTTAGATTTCCCAAAAATGCAATCTTTAAAAGTCATGTGATTGTCTTTACAAGTATTGTTCAAAAAAGGGAAAAGGGACATTTTTACAAAATTTGGATGACCAAGTCTCTCATGCCAAATACCAATACTTTTGTCTTTAACAAGATTGCAAGATGACTTAGATGGAAGCGTCAAAAAGTCCATAAAATAGAGATCACCCTTTCTATGGCCTTGCCCAATCAGCTTCCCTGACTGGAGATCCTGCACGATGCAATCTTTAGGTGAGAAAGAGACTTGGAATCCATGGTCGGTGATTTGGGAAACGGAAAAAAGATTTAAATTAATTTTTGGAACAACTCTTACTTTAGGAACAAAAAAGTTTTGAGAGTTTTTGAAGTCAAGTGTTCCAATACTTTCAATTTTTAACGACGTTCCATCGGCCGTTGAAACATAGGAGGACATGGGTTCGGAAAAAAAACATTGGAAATGGAGTTTTTATGAGATGTCATATGGAAAGAAGCACCAGAGTCTAGTATCCACATACCTGGAGGCGATGAAGAGTAGGCGATGGCGGCTCCGGATGTTGAAAGAGAAGACTTGAGAAGGTGTTGGAGAACTTCAGAGATATGATTAAGAGTTTCTTTGATATCTCCTTCTTTGGTACTTTCTTCCTTCTTTGGAGAATTTTCTCCAACCGCGGCAACCTTTCCTTTAAGATTTGGACAAACCGGTCTAATGTGCCCCGGTTCATTACAATAGTGGCATATGATTCCCTTTCTAGGCCCATTGATATTTTTGTTAAAGTGGGGAGGTTTGTATGCTTTAACATTTGATCCGGGCCTATTAACGGCCAAAACCTCATCATTCCTAATGCTCAAGCCAAGTCGAGTTTCTTCTTGACATACCTCGGCAAGAGCATCTTCAATAGGTAGGGCTTTGCTTCTATGGAGAAGAGATGCCCTCACTTGTTCAAATTCCGGGCGAAGTCCATGAAGGAATTGAAAAAAGTGCTCCTTTTCAATTTGTTCCCTTCTTAGTTCAATGTCTTGTGGAGCAACCCATTTGGGCTCAAGAAGGACAAGCTCATCCCAAAGAGGGGTTAGAGAGCTAAAATAATCCCGGACACTCATATCCATTTGTTTGGTGGAACGAATTTTTTCTTGACAAAAGAATTGCCGAGCAAGATCCTTTTGGGTATACATACCCTTAAGGAAAAACCAAGCCTCATTAGCTCTTCTAAACTTGGCAATATTGGCACAATTTTTAAGATCTACCTTATTCATAAACCATGCCAAAATTTTGGCATGGTTACTTTCCCAATCCTCGATTTTGGATTGATGTTCATTAATGGCTTTGATGTGCTCATCGCCATCTAAAGCCTTTTCAACTTCATTTTCAATTTTGGTAAGAACAAGAGAGGGTTCGGGAGTAGTTCCCATAACAAAACCCCAAAGTTTCTTACCTCTTAGATGATTTTCCATAGCGGAGGCCCACATGAGATAGTTGGACCCATTTAGCTTGAAAGAGAGCTCCACTTTAGAGTCACGTTCCATCGGCACCAAATATGCTTCCTTTCTTCAAAACTTTGAGAGGCATGCTTTCCAAGATGACAAAAGAAAAGCCCAATCACCAACCGAGCTCTGATACCATGTAATGAAAAGAGGTGGAAGCACCAATAGGGCAAAAAGTCACTCCTTAAGAGTGGCTACAAGAGCCAAGAACACAAACACCAAATGTGCACACACAAAACTCACAAATATAGAAAATGACTTAAAGTCATAAGTTGGATTTATTGAAGAAAGGAAGAGAAGGGTGTAAAAACCCATACATTTACAAGGGGGAACCTCCTCTTTATATAGAGGCGGGAAGCACTAAAGAGGACCCATAAAGGGGGCTCCCTTCTAGTCGTTGGGAGCCCCAACGGTCATAAATATGACTGTTGGGGCCCCAACGACTAGATGGGTGGGGCCCCTTTATGATTCCAAAAAGCAAAAAGACAAAAATAAAAAGGAAAAAGAAAAAGGGGAAAAAGAGAAAAAAGTAAAAAAGAAAAAGGTACATTTGGAATTACCAAAACACCCCTATCGGGTTTTTGGTTTATACAAAACAAGAAAAAAACTATATAATTATGTATATATACATATATACGTATATATACTTATATATATATATACTAATGTATATATATATATAGGTATATGTATATATATATATTTATATATACATAATTTAACATATACATGCAACAACCTCCTGGGTTCGAGGTTGAGGGAGAGTGTCAGAAGGTGTGCAGATTAAGAAAGATGATATATGGTTTGAAACAAAGTCCTCGTGCATGGTTTCAAAAGTTGTTTGAAGTGATGTCAAGTTTTGGCTTTAATAGGTCGGCGGCAGACCATACATTATTTATTAAGAAAACTAACTCAGGTCTAGTTGTTATGGTGGTATATGTGGATGACATCATCCTTACAGGAGATGATATGAAAGATATTGAAGCTACAAAGGCTCATCTTCAAAAACATTTTGTTACAAAAGACCTTGGTTCACTTAGATATTTTCTGGGTATAGAAGTTGTCAGGAGCAGTGAAGGGGTGGTTTTGTCTCAACGAAAGTACGTTCTTGACTTATTAAAAGAGACTAGAATGTTGAGAGCTAAACCAACAAATATTTCCATGAATCATAAAGTTTAGTTGTTTGCAGAGGGGTCAAAACCTGTTGATAGCAAAAGTTATCGCTCACTGGTAGGGAAGCTACTATATGTAACTGTGACCAGACCTGATATTGCTTTAGCAGTAAGCAAGGTTAGCCAATTTATGGACAAACCAACTGAAGTACACTGGAATGCTGCAATAATGATACTCAGGTACTTAAAATCTTCTCCTGGAAAAGGGTTATTATTCAAGAAAGGTGGAACCCTGGAAATAGTAGCTTATTCTGATGCTGACTATGCGGGATTTGTAGTGGATAGAAAATCTACCACAGGATTCTGTGTTTATGGGAGATAACCTAATTCCATGGAGAAGTAAGAAGCAAAATGTGGTTGCTAGGTCGAGTGCTGAATCAGAATATAGGGCTATGGCCCAAACAACTGCTGAATTAATGTGGGTTCGAACCGTACTAAATTATCTTCAGGTGAAGGTTTCATCTCCTATGATAATGATGTGTGATAACAAGGCAACTACATATATAGCGAATAATCCAGTTTTTCATGAGAGGACAAAATATATTGAGGTTAATTGCCACTACGTAAGAGATATGGTTCAAGCTGGTCATATCGCTACCAAATATCTAAAGTCGGAGGACCAAGTTGCAAATATTTTTACAGAACCTCTTGCTAGACCCAGTTTCTCAAAAAGTTGTGGCAAGCTGAGCATGATTGATATCTATACTCCAGTTTGAGGGGGAGTGTTAAGATTAGTTGATCTTTAGAGGTTTTAAGCTTTATTTTTCTTAAAAGAGGGTTATTTGATATTTCATATATAAGGAGGGACTTGTATGTAATTTTTCATTTAGACTTCTCTCTATTTAACTTAGAGGAGATTAGCCCTAATAAAAGGTTAAAGAGTTTCTCCTCTCCCTGCCCACTTCTCTCTCTCTCTCTCTCTCTCTCTCTCTCTCTCTGTCTCGGTTCCTGTGCACCTCATTGAAGTTTCCACATGGTATCCGAGCATTAGATCTCAGGAGCGTGAGCACGTGATCGATCTACACCAAAAGGCTCGAAAAAAATTGGAAACAGGTGTGCTTAATCGAAGGTTAACGAGTTTCTCCTCTCCCTGCCGACTTCTCTCTTTGCCTCGGTTCCTGTGCACCTCATTGAAGTTTCCACATGCATAAGAGAGAGAGAGAGAGAGAGAGAGAGAGAGGGAAGTTCAAATATAGAAATAATGAACTTGAATGAAGTGATGTATTAGTTATGACAATTACATTTCTATGCATTGATGTTTAGTTCTTGTACATAGGTTTATTTCATTTGTGTATTAGTTTCTATGTTATATTTTGAAAAATTATATGTGCTTGTAGGATGTGCAATCAACAATTATTTCACTTATACATATTACACCATGCAAGTGTGCTCTTGAGTTTCTAGAGGTTGTTATCTTTACAAATTAGATATAATGTACTCTTACATTGGTTTAAAGAATATAATTTATGGGAGCATGCTCGCATTGACTCCTGATGAATCCGGAGCTGGAGTGTGATCCAAAATAGAAGAATCAGTTAACTATACTTTTTTACACCTTATTGTCTCAAAGGTAGAAGTGACATAGTCCTGTTTTCATTTGTAATATTAGTTGGAGCTGACTCAAATTTTGCATCTATATTCTTCTTTGAAGCAGCTTGGTGCTTTTTCATCTCAGCTATTGCAATCATCTCCACATTACCATACCAGGCGAGGGAAAAATCGTATGCTTGCAGGATTTTGTTTTATTTATTTCATGTTCTGTGATCGTCCATGCTATATTTTTTATTTATTTCATGTTCTGTGATCCTCCATGATATATTTTTTAGAATGTCTATTTCAGCTATTGTTGATGACATCACAAAGCATTGTAACATGCAAATTGCTGCTCAAATATCACGGATGTCAACCAGCCAGAATGGTAACTGATCCTGGATGTGATTCCTTTTAGGTTTCTTTTTTTTCCCTTTTTTCCTCTTTGTTTTATTATAATAATGCTAATCGAGTGAAAAGTCCACAATACCCCGTGAAAATGGGTATGCTATTGATCATGTTGATTGAGTTTGCCTTGAAAATTTGATCATCTTTGAGTTCCACAATACCCCTTGAAAATTGGCATGCTCTGCACATAAAACAACAATAATATGCAGAGCATGCCAAAAGTCCACAATACCCCTAATAGTAATAAGAAGAAACTCTGTGGTTCTATTGCTTTCTTTTACACTCCCCATCAAGTCGGGTGAAAATGTCTAGCATCCCCAATTTGCTCATGATGTCTTTGAGTTTTGATTTTTTTGCTACCTTCATAAGAATTTCTGCAAGTTGAGAGCAAATTTGAATATTATATATCTGAAACTGCTTGGCTTTTATCTTTTTCCTTATAAAACGACAATCAATGCCTATGTGCTTTATCTACTAGTGATAGACAGGATCTGATGCAATTTGAATGGCAGCTTTATTGTCAAAATGTAAGCAAATTGACATTTTCACCTCCAATATCAACTCTGTGTTAGATGGCTTTAATCACAATCCCTCGCAAATTCCTTGTACCATGTCTCTATAGTCTATACTCCACCTTAGCACTAGATCAAACTACAACTGTTTGCTTCTTACTTTTCCATGGTACCTGATTGTCTCCAACGAGTGTACAATATATAGAAATTGATTTTCTACTTTTTAATGAGCCAACCCAATTTGGGTCTACATACATTTCAAGGTCAAATGCTCATGGTTCAAGTATATAATCCCTTTCTTGGATTTTACTTTATCTACCTTAGAATATAGTACATGGTATTTGTGTGTGCATGTGTGGGAGATTGTATGAATCAATTGACCGTGCTTATGGCATACACAATGTTAGGCATAGTAATGGTAAGATATATAAGTGTGCTTGCCTACCAGCCTTTAATGCTCCCCAATGTCTTCAGATTGTCACTACTCCGCAAAGGGTCAGTTTACCATTGTTGAGGTCTGTTTGGCTACCAGAGAAAATTTCTCATGGTAATCAATGCCGTAATGTTGATTATACCTCTTAACTATCAATCTCTCCTTGTGCCTCTTTATCAATCTTCCCTTTCTTGAGGATGATGGGCAAACCAATATCTGCAGAAGTCAATTTAGGATTTATACATTCCTTTTTGTATTGTGACATCTATTAAAATATATGGATGTTATATATATATATATATATATATATATATATATGTATATATATCTTTTGTAACACCCATTAAGGGAATTTGGTCTTTTCATCTATTTGTAAGTCACCACCCCCATCCACCATACAGTTGGTAACTGACATGTTAAAACCCCTGTATAACTCGGGAAAGCAAAAGGAGAGGGAGAGAGAAGGCAAGGATTTTCTTTTCTCTGTTTGGAATCGGCAGCCACTATTCTCCTTAATGGTTGCAGTAATACTTCATTAGTCTAAATAGGGTTACAATCATTTTACAAAGACTAAAGTGCCCTGCATTAGTTGCACATGTTACATTAGAGTACAAAACAAAACTCGTGAATGGATATGGATCCTTTATCGGATCCATATCCAATTCATATTCTAATACCCTCCCTCAAGTTGTGCATGGGAGTGAACCATGTGCAACTTGTTCTTCAGATACCAGAAACATTGACTTGTAAGACCTTTGGTAAACATATCGGCAACTTGGTCTTCTGAAGGCACATAAACTGGTTCAATCTCTTTGTCTACTATCTTTTGTCTGATGAAATGTTGATCAATCTCAATATGCTTGGTCCGACTGTGATGAATAGGGTTGAATGCAATTTGTATAGCACTTCTATTATCACACATAAGTGTCGAATTTGAGATATCCTCTCCCATCTCTGTAAGTAGATGCCTAATCCAGGTCACTTCTGCTGTGGCAGCTGCCATAGATCTATACTCTGCCTCTGTGCTAGATCTTGCCACAGCCTTCTGTTTTCTACTACTCCATGAGACAAGATTTCTCCCAATGAAAACACAGTATCCTGAAACAAACCTCCTCTCATCTGGATCTCCTGCCCAGTCTGCATCTGTATAGGCCAGTATGTCATGTTTTGGTGTCTTCCATGAAGATTGAATATATATGAGTCCATCACCCACCGTTCCTTTTAGATAGCGAAGGATGCATTTAACAGCATCCATGTGACCAGTCTTTGGCTCATGCATGAATTGAGACACTTGATTAACAGAATATACAATGTCTGGTCGAGTAAAAGTAAGGTATTGCAACATACCCACTAAACTGCGATATTTAACTGCATCAGGATATAACTCACCATCACAAATACTGAGCTTTTGGTTGACAACACTGGGTGTGGGTAGATGTTTACAATCTGTCATTCCTGCTTTAGCCAGAAGATCAAGAGTGTATTTGTGTTGAGTTAATGACATTTTGTTATCTTGTCTGTCCACCTCTACACCAAGAAAATATCTCAGTTCCCCAAGGTCTTTCATTTTGAACCACATACTCAACAAAGCTTTAATTTGTTGAATGTGGTCTGGAGCATTACCAGTGATCATAATATCATCAACATATATGAGTAAGAAAACCACAATGGTACTATTCCTGTATATAAACAGAGAATGGTCAAGTTGGGAACGAAAGAAACCATGTTTCTGAATTTCTAAGGAAAAGCTTTCATACCATGACCTAGAAGCTTGCTTCAAACCATACAAGGCTCTGGTTAATTTGCATACATATTCTTTTGTGTCTCCCTCTGCATAACCTTGAGGTTGCTCCATGTAAACTTCTTCCTTTAAGTCCCCATGAAGGAATGCATTCTTAACATCAAGCTGACTAAGGGTCCAACCATGTTCAATTGCCAAGCCAAGAATAATGCGAATAGTTCCCATTTTTACCACTGGGCTGAATGTCTCATCATAATACTGACCATATTCTTGAGTGAAACCCTTGGCCACAAGACGTGCCTTGTACCGTTCAATACTACCATCCGGTTTATATTTAATTTTATATACCCATTTGCAACCAACAACATTTTTATCTAGAGGACGGCCAACTATCTCCCATGTTTGACACTCGTGAAGCGCCTCGATCTCCTCATTCATCGCTTCAATCCATTTGTTGGATTGGATAGCTTGATGAAAACCAAGTGGTTCATCGTGTTTTTCAATCTTGGATAGGAAAATTTGAAAGTCCATAGAAAAGTTGTCATAACTAACCCATTTTTCAATAGGATGCCTTATCCTGCTTGATCTTCTTGGTGCTTCTCTGTTATCAGACAATGCAATGTGTTCTTCAGCAGGTACATTTGTTCGCTCTCTGGGTCTCCTGGTATACACATTACCTTTGTATCTCAGACATTCTGTTTGTGATGCATCATCCGAAACCGTCTCACCATGTGTGCTTTCAGGGGTCAAAGTAGTATGTTCGGCAGTTTGTGAAATAAGTTCAGCACTAAGCCATGGGTCATACTAATCAGCAACTGCACCGATACGTTCACGATTGACGTCTGCTTCTTTTCCCAGAAAACTATTTTCATCAAAAACAACATTTCTGGAAATTCTTATCTTCTTATTGACGGGATCATAGCACCTGTAACCCTTGTGTTCATCTGCATAACCTACAAATTGGCAAATAGAGGCTTTGTCCTGGAACTTAGTCCTCATGGATTTGTCAATATGTACATAACATGTGCATCCAAAAACTCGTAACTCATTATAATCGGGATGTGCACCAAAGAGAACATAATAGGGAGATTGATTTTCAAGAATAGGCATAGGAAGACGATTTATCACATGAGTGGCAGTGTGAAAAGCTTCAGTCCAAAGACTAATGGGTAAGTTACTCCCATGTATCATACTCATTGCACTTTCCACAATATGTCTGTGTTTACGTTCAGCAATTCCATTTTGTTGTGGTGTGTACGGGCAAGAAACTCTACGATGCATCCCATTATTTTGGAGAAAATCTAAAAATTCTTTGGAGGAATACTCACCACCTCCATCACATTGGAGAATTTGAATATTTTGGGAGAATTGATTTTTAACATAGGCATGAAAGTGACAAAAAATGAGAAAAACCTCTGATTTGTGTTTCATAAAGAATATCTAGGTAAAACGAGAGAAACTGTCAATAAAAGATACATAATATTTACTTCCAGAAGAAGAAGGATTGGGGGCTGGGCCCCAAACATCTGAATATATTATCTCAAAGGGCACGGAGGCTCTTTTATTTATTTGATGAAAAGGAAGTACATGACTTTTGCAAACTTGACAACTGGGACATATTTTATCCTTCAATGAAGGTGAAACAGACTCTGAAAGAAAACCATTTGACACTAACTTTTCAATAAAGGCTTGACTACAATGACCAAGACGAGAATGCCAGAGGTCTGACTTATTGCATTTGGATGTACTTATGACGCTTTTAGAGACAGGATCAGACTTGGGCTTCATGATACTGGAGGCAGGATCTTCATTAAAGACATACATGTCTCCACGTCGCTCTCCTTTAGCGAACATCTCCTTCGTTTGAAGATCCTTGACAAAAACAGAAGTAGGAGTAAATTCCACAGATGAATTGGTAGAATCAACAAGCTTAGAAACAGAGACAATATTTTTCTTTATATTTGGTGCATAAACATCAGATAAAGGAATAGATGACTTAGACAAAGGAATAAGAACATTGCCTATGTTTGAAATAGGGTGGTGAGTCCCATCTCCAGTTACAATATTAGATTTTCCAAAATAAGGAGTCAAAGTAGAGAACTTACCTGCATTGCCAGTCACATGGGTTGCTGCCCCAGAGTCAACATACCATATTCCATCATCATTTTGCTTCAGATTCAAGCTGGCCATTGCAGATAGTAGAAGATCCTTAGCATCATCACTGACCCGAAATGTACCTGCAGTTCCTGATGTACCAACATTTCTAGTGTTTTGCATTCTATTTCGATTTTGTGGGTTGAACCAGCAGTTAGCTTTGATGTGACCTCGTTTGTTACACTGATAGCATGTGGGAACATTCTTTGAAAAACTAACAGTGGAATTTGGTGTAGGTAGTAACCCACGTCCACCCTGGATTGGATTTCCCTTGCCTCTGCCACGTCCTCCTCGTGGTCGATCAGCTATCACCCCTGTGGCAAGAACCTCATGCGTAGATGGTTGTCCTGTTGGAGCTTCAGACATGCTTTTCAGCGTCATCTCATACTGAAAGAGTTTGGCGCGTAATTCCTCAAAGCTGAGCAACGTAGGCAAGCATAATAAGGATGTAACAAGAACATGATATTCTGAACCCAGTGCATTCAGTGTCTGCTGTACCTTTTCTTTATCTGACACTGGATACCCAACCATGGCTAATTGATCTGTGATGCTTTTGACTTGATTTAAGAATTCAATAATGCTCATTGCCCCCTTTTTTAACATCTGAAATTCACGTTTAAGAAACAACACTTTAGCTTCTGATATCTGAGAGTAGGTCTGAGCTAAAGCCTCCCACAAAACTTTGGATGTGCAATCATCAGGAATGAAAATCAATACTTCTTGTGACAATGTGGAAGTGATGTACGCGACGAGGGCCTGATCACGCTTCATCCAAGTAACAAATGCAGGGTTGCGAATAATATTCTGCGATCCTCCATCCTCTTTGGTTTCGGTTGTGAAAAATTCTGGAGGCATTGGGGTGGAGCCATCCAAGTGACCTGAAAGATCTTGACTACGAATAAAAGGAGCAATTTGCCTTTTCCAAGTCAGATAGTTGTTTGTAGTTAGCTTTTCCGAAACTAGCTGCCCCAGAAAACTGGAAGAAAGGCCTGAATTGAATGAAGTATCCATTTGTAGACTTGTTGACAGTACCTTCTTTTTTTTTTTTTTTGTTGGGGGGGGGATGACCCTACAAAATGACACTAGTGGCTGAAACTGGACTGACACAGTTGGATGAAATTGGACTGACACAGTTGGCAGAGATCGGCACAGAGAAAAACAATGTCACGACCTATGTAACACGGACTCGGCTCCAAGGTCGCCGCACCCGCGTCGACACGCACCGACACGGGTGCGGCTCGGACTCGGTCAACACGACCCTGGGTGTGGTCAACGCACCCAGGGTCATTTTGGTCCATTTTTTGAAAATGTTTTTTTTTTTATTTTTTTTTTTAAATTTTCTGGGCTACAGCTGTAAGGAAAAAAATCCATCACAACTAAAAAACCTGTACACTTTCAAGTTTTAAGTACAGAATGGGCACAACTCAAGTTTTTGTGGTTTTTTCTTGTATGAAGAAAGTGAATTATTACAGTGTATGAAGAAAGTGCCCAAAAGTGAATTATTCCTGTATGAAGAAAGTGTACAGAATGCCTTCACAACTCATCACCTGTCCCCTAATGGGCACAACTTTGACCGAGTCTTATATATATATATATAAATTTTTTTTTTAATATATATATATAGCCGAGTCCCCTTGTCCAAAATTTTTGAAATTGCGCCGCACCCGTGTCGCACCCGCACCCGCACCCATGTGACATAGGTCACGACAATGACGCAGTTGGGAGATGATGGGGCAAAAATGGAAGACAGCAAAAACAAGTTGTGAGATAAGATAAGAAGAGAAAAGGACCTGTTTAGAAGACAGAAAATAGACTTTTCTCAGCAAAAACAAGTTGTTTCGGCTGAAGGAACTCAACTCTTGGGTTCGGCTTTTGTGAACTCGTCTGAAGTAGCAGAAGACAACATGCGTGATAGACAGATTCCAGTATCTGTCGCAGAAAACAGCAGGCGTGACAGCGAGGCGCAGGTAGTAGCAGGCGTGACAGAGATTCACAGGGTTGAACTCACCTTTTTGGGCTCGACTGAAGATGATTGAAGAAACTCGGCTCTTGGGCTCGGCTTTTGGAGTAGCAGGCGTGACAGAGAATCGCAGAAGGTAGCAGGCGTGACAGAGAGGCACAGGGTCGACTTGCAGAGGAGCAGGCGTGGCCAAAAGGTGCAGATCCTATACCACAGGCGTGACAAAGAGTCGCAGAAGGTAGCAGGCGTGACCAAAAGGTGCAGATCCTATCGCGTTCTCGAAGAAGACACCTTTATGCCCAGGGTTGTCGCCGCTGCTTTGATACCATGTTAAAACCCCTGTATAACTCGGGAAGGCAAAAGGAGAGGGAGAGAGAAGGCACGGATTTTCTTTTCTCTGTTTGGAATCGGCAGCCACTATTCTCCTTAATGGCTGCAGTAATACTTCATTAGTCTAAATAGGGTTACAATCATTTTACAAAGACTAAAGTGCCCTGCATTAGTTGCACATGTTACATTAGAGTACAAAACAAAACTCGTGAATGGATATGGATCCTTTATCGGATCCATATCCAATTCATATTCTAATATGACATCCCATTGATTTGGACAGTTATATACAAGGCCTTTGTGTGGGATGTCAAGGGCTTAGACAAATCGTCCTCTGAGCAGGTGACCGGCATTTGGGTCATGACTTGAGAAATGAGAACCGCCAATCCCTCAGGCTGAGTGCTAAGAGGAATTTTAACATTCCCTAGAATGCCTTCTACTGCCTCTTGATGTTCATTAGCAACACTGATTAATTCCAATATTCAGATATTGACAGGTGTCTTTGATAAATATGTCTCAATATTATATTTTCTGTTTTTCATCTCTTTGGATTTCTTTGTTGCTTCTCTACCGGCTTTTGGTAGAGCAATGATTTGGTGAGTCATTAAAGGTGATAGTCTCCTGACCGTGTGACCTAACTAACACCATCTTCAGGCCATTTCTTTTTTAGGGAGAGTGTAGGGAGGTTGTCCTTCCTTGTGATGGTATCCCTGTCATAAGATGCTGAAAGGGGAGCCCTGGTGTGGTTGTTGTTTGGCAGGTCCAGACGATTCACGCTAATCTGAGGGACTCTTTTGGAACTTCTTGGCTCTCTTAGGGATAGGGACATTTTTATATTTTATATTTTTCTTTTTATTAATTAAAGGGGTAAAAGGGGATTCCCTTCAGAATCATTGGGAGTCTCTCCAACGGTCACAAATATGATTGTTGGGGATCTCCCAACGACTCTTTTGGGAGCTCTCCTTGGCCCCTCTTGATGTGTATATAAAGGGGACTTCTTCCCTATTTTCTTTAATGCTTTTTCAAGCATTTCAATAATAGATTTATTATTATTTTAGGTTCTCTCTTCTCTTGTGTGTGTTTTGTGTTTGCCCTCCGTGGCATATCGTATCTTGTCTATTAGAGACATTGTGTTTATGTGTTTGTGCCTTATTGTAGTCACTTTGTGACGTTTTTTTGGCACTTTTCACTCTTGAGTCTTCTTTCTTTTATGTTTGAGTGTTACTAAGTTTTAAACTCTTGTTCTTCTTCAACTCTTCCACAATGGCCGATAAAGATGGAAAGATTGACCTCTCTTTCAAATTGAATGAGACCAACTATAGAATGTGGGTGGCCGCTATGAAAAACAACTTCAAAGGCAATAAACTTTGAGGATATGTATGTGAAACCTTTTGGAACCACAATTGAAGCTCACCAAGAAGGAAGGGAATGGAGAAAAAACTTTGGGTGATGAAGAAAAAGCCAAAGCTATTGAAGAATGTAAGAACTCCTATGTATATCAAGAAACCTGGGAGAGAGAGAGAGAGGAGAGAGAGAAAAGAGGGAACTCGTATTTGGGAATAGGCAGCTTCTCAGTCTTCACACACAGGCTGCGCTAATACTTCATTAGCCTTAATAGGGTTACAATAATTAACACATGGACAAAAGTGCCCCTGTATTAGTAACTCATATTACATTAATATACAAAACCTAGGAATGGATATGGATCCTTTATTGAATGGATCCATATCCAACCCATATTCTAATACCCTTTCTCAAGTTGTGCATGGGAGTGAACCATGTGCAACTTGTTCTTCAGATACCAGAAACGTTGACTTGTAAGACCTTTTGTAAACATATCAGCAATTTGGTCTTCTGAAGGCATATAAATTGGTTCAATCTCTTTGTCTGCTATCTTTTGTCTGATGAAATGTTGATCAATCTCGATAGGCTTAGTTCGACTGTGATGAATGGGATTGAATGCAATTCGTATAACACTTTTATTATTACACATAAGTGTCGAATTTGAGATATCCTCTCCCATCTCTGTAAGTAGATGCCTAATCCAGGTCACTTCTGCAGTGGTGGCTGCCATAGATCTATACTCTGCCTCTGTGCTAGACCTTGCCACAACCTTTTGTTTTCTGCTACTCCATGAGACAAGATTTCTTCTAATGAAAACACAGTATCCTGAAACAGACCTCCTCTCATCTGGATCCCCTGCCCAGTCTGCGTCTGTATAGGCCAGTATGTATTGTTTTGGTGACTTCCATGAAGATTGAACATATGTAAGTCCATCGCCTATCGTTCCTTTTAGATAGCGAATGATGCGTTTGACAACATCCATGTGACCAGTCTTTGGTTCATGCATGAACTGAGATACTTGATTAACAGAATATACAATGTCTGGTCTAGTAAAAGTAAGATATTGCAACATACCCACTAAACTGCGATACTTGACTGCATCAGGATATAACTCACCATCACAAATACTGAGCTTTTGGTTGACAACACTGGGTGTAGGTAGAGGTTTACAATCTGTCATTCCCGCTTTAGCTAGAAGATCAAGAGTGTATTTGTGTTGAGTTAATGACATTTTGTTATCTTGTCTGTCCACCTCTACACCAAGAAAGTATCTCAGTTCCCCAAGGTCTTTCATTTTGAACTGCATACTCAATAAAACTTTAATTCGTTTAATGTGGTCTGGAGCATTACCAGTGATCACAATATCATCAACATATATGAGTAAGAAAACCAGGGTGGTATCATTCCTGTATATAAGCAGAGAATGATCTAGTTGGGAACGAAAGAAACCATGCTTCTGAATCTCTAAGGAGAAGCTTTCGAACCATGACCTGGAAGCTTGCTTCAAACCATACAAGGCTCTGGTTAATTTGCATACCTACTCTTTTGGGTCTCCTTCTGTATAACCTTGAGGTTGCTCCATGTAGACCTCTTCCTTTAAATTTTCATGAAGGAATGCATTTTTAACATCAAGCTGACTAAGGGTCCAACTATGTTCAATTGCCAAGCCAAGTATGATGCGAATAGTTCCCATTTTCACCACTGGGCTGAATGTCTCATCGTAATCCTGACCATATTCTTGAGTGAAACCCTTGGCTACAAGACGTGCCTTGTACCGTTCAATGCTACCATCCGGTTTATATTTAATTTTATATACCCATTTGGAACCAACAACATTCTTATCTGGAGGACGGCCAACTATCTCCCATGTTTGACACTCATGAAGTGCCTCGATCTCCTCATTCATTGCTTCAATCCATTTGTTGGATTGGACAGCTTGATGAAAACCAAGTGGTTCATCATGTTTTTCAATCTTGGATAGAAAAATTTGAAAGTCCATAGAAAAGTTGTCATAACTAACTCATTTTTCAATATGATGTCTTATTCTGCCTGATCTTCTTAGTGCTTCTCTGTTATCAGGCAATGCAACGTGTTCTTCAGCAGGTACATTTGTTTGCTCTCTGGGTCTCCTGGTATACACATTACCTTTGTATCTCAGACATGCTGTTTGTGATGCATCATCTGAAACCGTCTCACCATGTATGCCTTCAGGGGTCAAAATAGTATCTTCGGCAGTATATGAAATAAGTTCAGCACTAAGCCATGGATCATACCAATTACCAGCTGCGTCACCATGTTCTCGATTGTGATTTGTTTTACTTTCCAGAAAACTATTTTCATCAAAAACAACATTTTTGGAAATTCTAATCTTCTTATTGGCAGGGTCATAGCACCTGTAACCCTTATGTTCATCTGCATAACCAACAAATTGGCATATGGAGGCTTTGTCCTGAAATTCAGTTCTCATGGATTTGTCAATGTGTACATAACATGTGCATCCAAAAACTCGTAACTCATCATAATCAGGATGTGCACCAAAGAGAACATAACAAGGAGACTGATTTTCAAGGATAGGCATAGGATGACGATTTATCACATGAGTGGCAGTGTGAAAAGCTTCTGTCCAAAGACTAATGGGAAAGTTACAACTATGCATCATACTCATTGCACTTTCCACAATATGTCTATGTTTATGTTCAGCAATTTCATTTTGTTGTAGAGTGTACGGGCAAGAAACTCTACGATGTATCCCATTATCTTGGAGAAAATCTAAAAATTCTTTAGAGGAATACTCACTGGGACACATTTTATCCTTCGATGAAGGTGAAACAGACTCTGAAAGAAAACCATTGGACACTAACTTTTCAATAAAGACTTGACTACAATGACCAAGACGAGAATGCCAGAGATCTGGCTTATTACATTTGGATATACTTAAGACGCTTTTGGAGACATGATCAGACTTGGGCTTCAGGACACTGGAGGCTGAATTTTCATTGAAGACATACATGTTTCCACGTCGCTCTCCTTTAGCGAACATCTCGTTCGTTTGAAGATCCTTGACAAAGACAGAAGTAGGAGTAAATTCCACAGATGAATTGGTAGAGTCAACAAGCTTAGAAACAAAGATAATATTTTTCTTTATATTTGGCGCATGAACAACATCAGATAAAGGAATAGATGACTCAGACAAAGGAATGAGGACATTGCCTATATTTGAAATAGGGTGGTGAGTCCCATCTCTAATTACAATATTAGATTTACCAAGATAAGGAATCAAAGTAGAGAACTTACCTGCATTGCCAGTGACATGAGCTGCTGCCCCAGAGTCAACATACCATATTCCATCATCACTCTGTTTTAGATTCAAGTTGGCCATCGCAGATAAGAGAAGATCCTTAGCATCATCACTGACTCGAAATGTACCTGTAGTTCCTGATGTAACAACATTTCTATTATTTTGTGTTCTATTCCGATTTTGTGGATTGAACCAGCAGTTGGCTTTGATGTGACCACGTTTGTTACACTGGTAGCATGTGGGAACATTCTTTGAAAAACTGATATTGAAACTTGGTGTAGGTAGTAACCCACGTCCACCCTGGATTGGAGTTCCCCTACTTCTGCCACGTCCTCCTCGTGAACGATCAACTATTATCCCTATGGCAAAAACCTCATGCGTAGATGATTGTCCTGCTGAAGCATCAGACATGCTTTTCAGAGTCATCTTGTACTGAAAGAGTTTGGCACGTAATTCTTCAAAACTGAGTAGCGTAGGTAGGCACAATAAAGACGTCACAAGAACATGATATTCTGATCCCAGAGCATTCAGTGTCTGCTGCACCTTTTCTTTATCTGACACTGGATATCCAACCATGGCTAACTGATCTGTGTTGCTTTTGACTTGATTTAAGAATTCAATAATGCTCATTGCACCCTTTCTTAACATCTGAAATTCGCGTTTAAGAAACAACACTTTAGCCTCTGATATCTGAGAGTAGGTCTGAGCTAAGTTCTCCCACAAAACTTTAGATGTGCAATCATCAGGAATGGAAATCAATACTTCTTGCGACAATGTGGAAGTAATGTACGCGACGAGGGCCTGATCGCGCTTCATCCAAGTAACAAATGCAGGATTGCGAACAATATTCGACAATCCTTCATCCTCTTTGGCTTCGATGGCGATAAATTCTGGAGGCATGGGAGTGGAGCCATCCAAGTGGCCTGAAAGATCTTGACTTCGAATAAAAGGAGCAATTTGCTGTTTCCAAGTCATATAATTGTTGGTAGTCAGCTTTTCCGAGACAAGCTGTCCCAGGAAGTTGGAAGAAAGACCCGAATTACCTAAAGTATCCATCGATAGACTGTTTGACAACCGAAAGACACTGGTGGCTGAAACTGAAAGGAATTAAATAAGTGTGGCTGAGACAGATTTGAAAGACTGACAGAGTATTAATATAAGATAAATGAGAATAAGTGGACTAACAGATTTCAGACTATGGTATGGACAGACAAATTTCAGACTAGCACTCGGTCTTATGAGGTTAAAAGGGCTGATAGCAGATCTGAAAAAGGATTTCAGATCTGCGATAGACAAAATTTCTAAAAGCAAAGACAAAGAGACGATAGCAGTTCTGAAAATATTTCAGAACTGCAATAAAGAGTATAGAATAGCAGATCTGAAGAGATTTCAGATCTGCGAGAGGATGGAACACTTCCTTATGTTCTAGATCTGCGAAAATATTTCAGGGAATGAAAGAAAGGCGATAGCAGATCTGAAAGGGTTTCAGATCTGCGACAGAGAGAATAGAGTAGCAGATCTAAAAAAAAAACTTTCAGATCTGCGGTAAAGAGAAAATAATAATAGCAGATCTGAAAAACTTTCAGATCTGCGACAGAGAGAAAATAATAGCAGATCTGAAAGTCTTTCAGATCTGCGACAGAGAGAATCTTAAAAGAAAATAGAATTAAAAATAGAAGTGACAAACAACAGAAAGGAAAGGAAAATAAGAATGAGGATCACGTGACCTGTCGTTTTTCACATTGATGGAGCACAGGCTTGACAGATCTTCTTCACGCACCAGATCACGAGAGATTAGTGCAGTTGTTCACGATCCTGATGAAGGGCTTGCTTCCAGGTACGTCGCTGCTCTGATACCATGTAAGAACTCCTATGTATATCAAGAAACCTGGGAGAGAGAGAGAGAGGAGAGAGAGAAAAGAGGGAACTCGTATTTGGGAATCAGCAGCTTCTCAGTCTTCACACACAGGCTGCGCTAATACTTCATTAGCCTTAATAGGGTTACAATAATTAACACATGGACAAAAGTGCCCCTGTATTAGTATCTCATATTACATTAATATACAAAACCTGGGAATGGATATGGATCCTTTATTGAATGGATCCATATCCAACCCATATTCTAATAAAGAATACCAATCCAAACTTGAAGATTGGAAAAGTGCGAATGCCAAAATATTGGCATGGTTCATGAATAATGTGGAGCTCAAGATTTGTGCTAATTTATCAAAATTTAAGGAGGCAAATGAAGTAGGGTTCTTCATGAAAGGTATGCACACTCAAAATGATCTTGCTGAACATTTCTTTTTACAAGGAAAAGTAAGATGAACCAGGCAAGGGGATATGAGTATTAGGGACTATTATAGTACTTTATCTCCTTTATGGGATGAGGTTGCTCTCCTTGAATCACAATGGGAAGAAAGTGCTATTGTTATGAGGCAAGAGCAAATGAAAAGAGAAAGATTTTTTCAATTTATTCATGGGCTTCATCCCGAATTTGAATAACTAAGAGGATCCCTTATTCATTGGGCTTCTACTCCTCTTAATGAAATTCTTGCTGGTTTATGCTAAGAAAAAACTTGCTTGGCTCTTAAAAAAAGACTTTGATGAGGTCCATGCGGTTTCTTAACCGGGAAATAATATGAGGACATATAAACCTTTTTATTTTTGAAAAAATAAAAATGGTCAAGGAAGAAAAACTGTTTGTCACCATTGTAATAAACCGGGCCATCTTAGACCCAATTATCCTAAGCTTAAAAAAGTTGGCTTTCGTTGGAGATATAGTTCAAGCAATTCAAGTGAAGAATCAAGAAGAGATAGAGACATAAAGGACTCCATTGTTCAACTTACGAAAACTCTCCAACAATTCATGAGAAACAACTCTTCCACAACTTCTACCTCTGGTGCCACAATCTTATCAACCCCCGGTATGTCCTGTTGGATTCTTGATTCAGGTGCCTCCTTTCATATGACTCCAAATGCATATTTTTTATCCAAACAAAATCTTAACTCTTTTAAATCATTCGTTTCCACGACCGATGAAACATCATTAGATGTTAATGAGATGAAAAACCTTGAATTTTTTTTAAGCCTAAGGCAAAAAATTTTGTTCCAAAAATTAGGATTATTCCAAAACTTAACTTAAATCTTTTTCCGTTTATCAAATAACCGATTTTGGATGTAGTATCCATTTTTCACTAACCAATTGCTATGTGTAGGATCTTTGGTCCGAGAAGCGAATTGGGCAAGGCTACAGAAGAGGAGACCTATATTACATGGATTTTTTGTCTTTGTCATCCAAATCATTTTATAATCATGTCCAATCTAAAGATATTGTTACTTGGTACAAAAAGCTTGGTCATCCTAGTGTCTCTAAGTTGTATTTTTTTTTTTTGAAAAAAAATTGTAACGAATTTTTTTTTGCATGCAATAATTGTATTATTGGAAAAATGCATTCTCTTCCTTATCCAAATAACAATGTTATTTCCAAGTGACCATTTGAATTAGTGCATTCGGATGTATGGGGACCGACACCCGTTATGTCTAAAGGAGGATATTCATATTATGTTCTCTTTATTGATGATTTCATTAGATACATTGGGGTTTACATTATTGAAAATAAATTCGATGTTTTTTCTATTTTTAAAGAATTTTATATCCTTATTCAAAATTAATTTCAAAACAATATAGCCATTTTTAGATCCGATTCTGGAGGTAGATACATGTCAAATGAATTTCAAAACTACTTTAAACAAAATGACATTATTCATCAAAGATCTTGTCCTAAAACTCTTTGTTGAGACTAAGATGTTTTTAGGAAATAAGTTTTTCTAAACTAGAGGTTATTTGAATCTTATTCTTTAATGAGGGACCTGGGTGTAATTTTGTTTCTTGGACTATCTCTATTTAATATAGAGATTAGCCCTAATTGAAGACAAGAAGTTTTGATTATTCTCCAGCCATCTCTCTCTCTCTCTCTCTCTCTCAACCTTGGTTGCTGCGCATCTCACCTTACCTTCAACATGGTATCAGAGCAGCGTCCCCTCCTGGGATACAGTTTCTGATCGTGGGTTGTGTAAGGCTGCTGTGGCTGATCGTGGAAAACTACAGCAAGCTGCATCAAGTGTCGTGAAACTCAGATCGTGGAAGCATCTGATTTGATTCTCTGTGTTGTTGACACAGATTTTTTCATAAAAAAAAATCTGATCGTTGCAAATTGATTGGATGCTTTGGGCTTCAAAACAAATGATCTTCGAACAACTTGTGAAAGTCGAGGTAGTTGTGCGTGGAAGGAGCAAGCAATACGATCGATCCAAACTGCATTCTGGATCGGGTTCTTCATATGGTGATTCAACTGTGTTGGATGTGATTTCAAAGTGAGTCAATGGGGGTAGAGTGGATGTTGAATAAGTCTCTTGTTTCTAGCATGAATCAGAGACATATTCGTGGTGGATATGCGGTCGAGGTATGCATCTCTATCGTAGTTGTGATATACATCTCTATAGTGGTGGATGTATAGTCGTAGTAGACAGCCTATTGTAGTCGTGGTATTCAGGCTGTCGTGATTTATATTGCTGGGAGCAGCTGTCGTGAGTTTTCAAAAATTTTGTTTCTGCTCATGTTATCGCTGGTTGTGCTCAGATTCTATTTAGCAAGCAGCTGGGTGTTGTGTTGTGATCCTTTTGACTCAGCTGACATTTGAAAACAGCATGTTAAATTTTTTTTTGAATCAGCAGGCGTGATTCCCTGCTGTGTTGAAAAATATTCTGTGTGTGGGAACCTTGTCGTTTGAAGTGGGATTCTGTGTTGGGTGTTGCTACTGGTTGTCGTAGTGGCGGATGTGTGATGGTAACACATTCTAAGTTGTGTTGGATGTGTGATCTTGTTTTACAACCTTTAGTCATCTTTGGTTGAGGTGGAAATTTTTGGTCAAGTTTCTGTAAAATTATATTTGAAGTTTGGATCTGAACTGTCGAAGGTCGTGTTTCTCAGATTTCTTTGGTGAAGTCAAAACTTGATATAGTCGGGCTTGTTTTTTATTGTGGGTATGCGCGTGTGGTTGCTCCTGCATTTTGTGAATCAAGCCCATTAGTTTATATTATGGCTCAAGTGGTTAAATCAGATGTAGATTCCTCCAATGATTGTGTAACTCTTAGCAGGGCTGAATATGATGAGCTCCTTGCTTTACGATCATCCAATTTGAAGTCTTCTGTTGCGGAGGTTGTGTGCTCGGCAGGTAATGACTTATCTGCTCAAGGTGGTAGGTGGGTCATTGATTCTGGAGCCTCTGGTCACTTGTGCGGAAACTCGAGCAATTTTTTAAGTTTAAAACCTGTGACAAGTCAAAAAGGGGTACGTTTTGCTGATGGTAGCTCTTCCCCAATTGTAGGGCAGGGAAACATGTCTATTACCCCTACTCTTCAATTGTCGCATGTTCTTCATGCTCCTTCGTTTCCACAGAATTTATTATCCGTCAGTCGAATGACAAAAGAGTTGAATTGTAGAGTGATTTTTGATCCTATGGGATGCACCTTTCAGGACTTGCTGACTGGGAGAAGGATTGGTGGTGGCTATGAGGAAGGTGGTCTGTATTACCTACACCAACCAGAGGTCTCGGCCTATTCTGCTGTTACATCATCCTCAAGTCCTCTATTGTGGCATCATCGTTTGGGTCACCTTCCAGTGACAAAACTTCGTCGTGTCATTCCTCATATACCTCCCTCAGTTTCTTTTCAGTGTGAAACATGTCAATTGGGAAAACATTGTCGAAGCTCTTTTCCCACCAGTCAGAGTCCATCAAGTCAAGGATTGTTTGATCTTCTTCATGTAGATGTGTGGGGTCCGAGTAGGATTCCGAATAGGTCTCAATGTCGTTATTATCTAGTTATTGTTGATGACTTCTCGAGGCTATCGTGGGTGTTCCTGTTAAAAGATCGGTCTCAAGGTCCTGTCATTCTTAAATCTTTAATTGCAGAGATAAAAACTCATTTTGACATATGTGTTAAAATTGTTCGCACTGATAATGCTCTTGAGTTCAAATCCAAAGACTTACTTCAATTCTACTCTGTTAATGGGATTCAACCTCAATTTACATGTCCCCATACCTCCCAGCAAAATGGGGTGGCTGAGAGGAAACATAGACAAATCCTTAATGTTGCTCGGTGTCTTATGATTCAATCAAATATGCCTGCTACATACTGGGGAGATGCAGTTTTGACAGTCGGGTTTCTTATAGATCGCATGCCGTCAAGTTCTGTAGAAGACTAAATCCCAATTCAAATTCTCCATCCAGAGGCTCCTCTCTTTCCTATCCCCCCTAAAGTTTTTGGATGTGTGTGTTTTGTGCATAAGCTGGGTCCTGATCGAGATAAACTTGCTGCGCAGTCTATTAAATGTGTTTTCCTTGGGTATCCTAAGAACCAAAAAGGATATCGTTGCTATGACCCTATATCTCATAAAGAGTATGTCAGTGCGAACGTTACCTTCTTTGAGTCTATTCCTTATTTTTCGAGTACTACTCTAAGGTTACAAGATAGTCAGGGTGATATTTTTCCTCTGCCAATTCCCCCTTTTTCTTTAGAGTCGTTCACTCCAAAGCCTGTGGCTCCATCCTCTGGGGAGTCTCGATACAGAAACCCTCCTATAGTGTATACTCACAGGTTACCACCTACTTCCATGCCCCCATTATCTCCTTCTCTTGAGGCAAGTATCTCTGAGCATACTGAAGTTTTTGCCATGGATGAGGATCTTCCTATTGCTCTGCGAAAAGGGAAAAGACAGTGCACTCTTCATCCCATTTCTCAGTTTGTTTCTGAAGTTAATCTAGGGGCGTCTATGAAGAATTTTATCTCGGCTTTGTCTGTCTCCTCTGTTCCGCTTCATCACAGTCAGGCTCTATTCGACCCCAAATGGATGCAGGCTATGAAGGATGAGATGAATGCCCTATGTTCTAGGGGTACTTGGGATTTGGTGGATCCTCCAACTGATGCAGATATTGTTGGCTGCAAATGGGTATATACCATTAAATACAACTCGGATGGGTCAATTGAACGGTACAAAGCCCGGTTGGTTGCAAAAGGGTATACTCAGACTTATGGTGTTGACTTTTTTGAAACTTTCTCCCCAGTTGCTCGTCTTGGCACTAGTCGACTTGTTCTTTCTGTTGCTGTCCACCATGGATGGCCCTTGTTTCAGTTGGATGTCAAGAATGCCTTTTTTTATGGGGATTTGCATGAAACTGTCTACATGCAACAACCCCCAGGCTTCGAGGTTCAGGGGGAGTGTAAGAAGGTGTGCAAGTTGAAGAAGGCTATTTATGGCCTGAAGCAGAGTCCAAGGGCATGGTTTCACAAATTATTTGAGGTAATGTCGAGTTTTGGCTTTGTCAGATCAGCTTCAGATCACTTCTTGTTCATCAAGAAAACCAGTGCTGGAATTGTTGTTATGGTGGTATATGTCGATGACATCATATTAACAGGGAGCAGTGCCCAAGATATTTCTACCACAAAAGATCATCTTCAGAAACACTTTGTTACTAAAGATCTTGGTCACCTTCGATATTTTCTGGGTATCGAAGTTGCAAGAAACAAAGAAGGCTTAGTGTTGTCTCAAAGAAAGTATGTGTTGGACTTATTAAAAGAGACTGGAATGCTAGGAGCCAAGCCAGCTAATATTCCAATGGATCCCAAAACTCACATGTTCGATGAGAAGTCTGAATATGTGGACAGTGTCAGCTTTAGATCCTTGGTGGGTAAGTTACTATATGTGACTGTTACTAGACCTGACATTTTATTAGCTGTGAGTAAAATCAGTCAGTTCATGGACAAACCTACAAAAGTTCACTGGGATGCAGCTATGATGGTTATTCGGTACTTAAAGGCATCTCCTGGTAAAGGTCTGTTGTTTAAACGAAATCCATCTTTGGACGTTGTTGCTTACACTGACGCGGATTATGCAGGATCTGTTGAAGATAGGAAGTCAACATCTGGATTTTGTGTGTTTGTGGGAGGAAATCTTGTTACCTGGAGGAGTAAGAAACAAACCGTTGTAGCCAGGTCGAGTGCTGAATCTGAATACTGAGCAATGGCCCAGACTGCAGCTGAGATTATGTGGATAAAATCAGTCTTGACCGAGCTTCAGGAGAAAGTATCCCTACCTATGTTGATGATGTGTGACAATAGGGCTGTTACATATATTGCCAACAATCCAGTGTTTCATGAAAGGACTAAACATATTGAAGTTGACTGTCACTATGTTCGCGACTTGGTTCAGGCTGGGTATATCTGCACCGATCATGTATCTTCCGAAGATCAAGTAGCTGATGTTTTTACCAAAGCCCTGGCGAGATCAAATTTCTCAAAGTGTTGTGACAAGCTGAGCATGATTGATATCTATGCTCCAGCTTGAGGGGGAGTGTTGAGACTAAGATGTTTTTAGGAAATAAGTTTTTCTAAACTAGAGGTTATTTGAATCTTATTCTTTAATGAGGGACCTGGGTGTAATTTTGTTTCTTGGACTATCTCTATTTAATATAGAGATTAGCCCTAATTGAAGACAAGAAGTTTTGATTATTCTCGAGTCGTCTCTCTCTCTCTCTCTCAACCTTGGTTGCTGCGCATCTCACCTTACCTTCAACACTCTTCAACAAAATAACCTTGTCGAAAGAAAATATAGACATCTTATTGAAAAAACAAGAATTCTTCTTATTTCTAAATATGTTCCAAAGAACTTTTGGGCTGAAGTTGCTCTTTCTGCAATTTATCTTATAAATAGGATGCCATCCTCATCTTTAAAAAATGTTTTTCCCTTTAAAAAAATGTTCAAAATATCTCTAGATTTTAAAAGATTATTATTTTTTTGTTGGAAATGCTTTGTTCTTCCTTAAGGACAAGATAAACTTTCACCAAAAACTCTTGAATGGGTTTTTATTGGTTATGGTGAAAATCAAAAGGGATATATGTGTTATGATATTAAAAACAAAAATTTATATTTCAAGAAATATAACTTTTTCTTGAAAAACAAAATGAATTTGAATCTCAAAAACCCAAAGAAGAGGTTGATTACTTTTTTCTCTGACTTATTACCTAGAAATGAGTCTAAAGATTTTAATGATACTATTTGTGATAATGTTTGTGATGACAATTCTCATTAAAATAATGATTTGCTTCATCAAAATGATGATTCTCATAATGAGAATCCCAATGATATCCATGTGTATACTCGGAGAGAAGGAAATAAACATCAAAATGATTTTGACATATATTTACAAAATATTTTCTTAGAAGACCAAGTAGAAGAATCCCTACCTAGGCGATCTTCTAGGAGTAGTAGACCTCCTTAAAAATTTGTCATATGATTCCTTTTCCTCAAATTATATAACTTGTCTAATGATGATCCATTTCTATCATGAGCCTTCCAACTTTAAAGAAACCAAGCAACATCTACATTGGATTGATGCTATGAGATTTGAATTAGAAGCACTCAACATAGCTAACACTTAAATAATTGTAGGTCTTCCTTTGAAAAAAGGTTATAGATATAGATGAGTTTATAAAGTTAAAACTAAGAGTGATGGGTCATTACAAAGATACAAAGTTAGGTTAGTTGCTAAAGGGTATGCATAAGAATATGAAATTGATTACGAGGAAACCTCTGGTTGTTAGGATGACTAGTGTAAGAATTGTAATAGCCTTAGCATCTATTAAACAATTACCTATCTATCAATTTTAAATGAGAACCTTTATGAAGAAGTCTACATGGATCCTCCGTTGGGTCTTGAGATTGAGAAATAAAAAATTCTTAAACTTAATAAAGCTCTTTATGGTTTTAAACAAGCTCCAAAAGCTTAGTATAATCGCTTTAGTAAAGTTGTTCTTGATAATGGTTTTACTTCTTGTTATACTGATACTACTTTTTTTGTTAAGAATACTAGTGATCACATAACTATTTTATTGTTATACGTTGATGACATAATCATTATTGGGAATGATAAAAAGGGCATTGAGTTTATTAAAAATATTCTTAAAAGCAATTTTGATATGTCGATTTCTAAGGTATTTTGTAGGGATAGAAGTTGCATATTCTCCTCGTGGATATGTTTTATCTTAAATAAATCTTGCATCAAATATTATTTGCTAAGTCTAGCTTAAGTGATGAAAAGAAGGTGGAGACTTCAGAAGTAATCAACGCCAAGATAAGAGGCGATGATGAAACTTATTTAAAAGATCAAATTCTTTATCGTCAATTGATTGGATCACTAACATATTTGTCTATTACCAGACCAGATATTGCTTATGTTCACTTGCAAGTCAATTCTAAAATGCTCCTACTACTATACACATGTTGCTGTCATGCGAATTATCAGATATTTGAAAAAATCTATAACTAAAGGACTATTTTTAGCTTTTTCTTCATTTCTTAATTTAATTGCTTATACTGACTCTGATTGGGGTGGGAACCCCAATGATCATATTTTTATCACAGGTTATTGTATTTTTCTTGGAGAATCATTAATCTCTGAGAGATGTAATAAACAACAAAAGGTGTCTTTATCTTCTACGGAAGCCGAGTATAAGGTGATGACCACAACTACAACTGAACTTGTTTAGTTGAGAAGTCTGCTCAAAGATATGGTAGTCATTATCTCTATTTCTTCGAATTGTGTTGCGACAATAAGAGTGCCATCTACATTGCTAGCAATCATACCTTTCACGAACGAACAAAGCACATCGAGATGGACTGTCATTATGTTCGAGATAAATTTTTATAGGGCACCATTTGACTACCATATATCACTTCAGAGTATCAGTTCATAGGATTTTGTACTAAAGCTTTGCCATCACTTTGTTTCTACTTTCTCCTAAGCAAACTCTTAGTGATCTTATTGTCAGTTTGAGGGAGGGTGTTAAAATATATGAATGTTATATATATATATATATACACATATATATATTTCATATATATATATTTATATGTATATCTTTTGTAATGCTCACTAAGGGTAATTTGGTCTTTTCATTTATTTGTAAATAGATATGTCCATTAGAGACATTTTTGTATTTTTATATAATATATATATATATATATATATATATATATATTTTCTTTTTGTTAATTAAAGGGGTAAAATGGGATTCCCTTAAGAGTCATTGGGACTATTTGTGACTGTTGGGGAGCTCCCAACGACTCTTTTGGGAGCTCCCCTTGGCCCCTCTTGATGTGTATGTAAAGGGGACTTCTCTTCTATTCTCTTTAATGCTTTTCAAGCATTTTAGTAATACATTCATTGTTATTTCAAGTTCTTTCTTCTCTCTTGTGTGTAGTTGGATGTCCTTTGTGGCATATTGTATCTTGTCCATTAGAGACATTCTGCTCATGTGATTGTGCCTTCTTGTAGTCACTTTGTGACATTGTTTTTTGGCACTTGTATTTCATTACAACATCAAGATCTGACTCATGAGAATTATAGTTGGTAGTAGTGAGTGGATCAAGCATCACAACTCTCTTTTTGCTCTAATGTAAGATCTTTCTTCACCTATATTTCATTTCATGTAACCCCTTCACTAAAGCTAAATATGGCAATACTGTTCTCCTCTAGAATACTCCTTGTCACTCTGAAAAATGGTTTGCTTCGAAGAATGTAATGTCTAGGGTCACATATCTTTGCCTATTGACATGGTTAGGTATCTAACTAATATACATGTTGATTGCTCTAAGGTCAAGTTTATCTCTGGAATGGGAAAAAATGTGTACATAACAGTACAACCAAAGACTCTTGGAATAATATGAAGCATTTTTGCTTGTGGGTCAAGAACCTGGAGAGGGACCTTTTCCTTTAGGGCATCACCAGGCATCTTGTTGATCAGATTGACAGCTGTTAATAGGGCATCCCCTAGTAACAGTTACAGACATTTCTCCCTATTAATGAAGTATGGGTAACCTCAAGCAAGTGCTTGTTCTTCCCTTGTGCAACCCTATTCTGTTGAGGTGTATGAGGACAAGCAATCTGAGGCTCAATATCATGTTTGTGATGATACTCTCTCAACCGGTGTGATATGTACTCACTATTGTCCGAGTGTGGTATCTTAACACTAGCACAATATCGATTCTCTAATGATTTATGAACCACTTAAAATATAGAGACCACTTCATCTTTACATCATCAGATACGCCAAGATCATTCTAGAATAGTAGTCAACAAAGGACATAAATCAACATACAAAACTGAGGATGGACCCTATACATCAGAGTGTAATATTTCAGAGGATGTAACACATTGCCTTTTGACTTTACTTTGCTTGGCTTTCCACTTTAATTATTGTAATACAAAAATGAAATCACCTGTTGCACATTTATAATTGAACCATTCATCTGAGTCTTGACTCATTTATTGGCTGCTAAGTATTTCATTCTTGTTCTTAGATGGAGTTCATGAATTTTACCATATGGAAGGCTTGGTGGAGAGTCCTTCAGTGGACGATGATGGAGAATGTATTTTACCAATTTTTCTAAATGCGACCTCGGTCAACACTGATGTCTATTACAATAAGGCTGTTAACTATACGTTGATGGTCACCTTTGTATCCTTATTTAAGCATCTTGTTTTTCATGAATGCCAATGTTTTAGTATTAATTGGTGTTCCTTGTGAACCTTAATATCCAAATAAACCAGGTCTCTTTTCTTCAAGTTCTTCTGTTGATTCGACAAATGGAGCACAGCAATACTCAGTCTGTAAGTATCCATATGTTTTTTTATTTTTTGTGACCAACCAGATGTTATCACTTCCTCTTGGTAGATTTATGACCAATGTCAGAATTGGTGCGAATCGGCTAATTCGTATCGTATCGGCCCAAGATCGATACAAAATAGGGCTGAATCAGCTTATCTTTCAAAATTCTTAAAAATATTTGAAAATGGTTTTAATATTATTTTAATATTTTACTGAAACATATCATCTCCTGGTTGAAAACTGGCTGATTCAGGTCAGAATCGGAATCAGCCGATTCCCTGAATCGTTTTGAAAATCAATTCAGGGCCGTTACCAATAATGAACATTGACATGTATTTCCATGCCTTTTTTATTTAGTGGCAGTCATGAACAGTCTTTATTTTCCTGAAAATGTTCAGGGTGCAGCCAAAGTGTCACTGCTAATGATAGGGCAACAAGCTATCATGGATGCATACCTCTGTCTGCTGCATTTAACTGCAGGCATTTTAGTTGGTGAGTTTCAAACTTAAAATATCGAGAGGTGGGAAATTGATGATATTCAGTATAGCAGAAGCATTTGTTCTTTCCAATTCTCATGGTTACATTTATTAGTGAAACAAAAGAAAGTCAATAAATTGTCGGCATACTCAGGGATTATCAGGTGACTTCCTACATTAAGCACAGATTGAATAAGCAGTTCTTTGTTAAATTTTTAAATGGTTCTTGTCAAGTGTTACTGTTTGGGTTTTCAATGGATAACCATACCATCATATTTCATAAAATTGATCTGGTAATAATTCACTGACACTAATTTCAATAATAATAGAAAAGTCGAATCCTGCTATACTTCAACATAAACGTCCTAATTGAAAACTCCCATTATGATAAAAAATTAAGATACAACTAGAAACCATAAAAATTATACAGTAACTTTTAGAGTTTTTTATGTTGAATATGCAAATTATAGTTGTTTTCTTTGTTTTGAAATGTGGATTTTACTATTCAGGTTTAATATGATCTTCTTGAGCTTCGGTTGCTGGAATACAACTTTGTATGGCACCTCAGTCAAGTTTTTTAACTAAATTGTTAGAAATTGAATTATATTAGATAAGGTTTCTTGGGTTCCAATCAAATTGTTAGGCTATCCTAGCTTGCCTGTTGGATTTTACTATTCAGGTTTAATATGATCTTCTTGAGCTTCGGTTGCTGGAATACAACTTTGTATGGCACCTCAGTCAAGTTTTTTAACTAAATTGTTTGAAATTGAATTATATTAGATAAGGTTTCTTGGGTTCCAATCAAATTGTTAGGCTATCCTAGCTTGCCTGTTGGATTTATGTTACTATGGTGGATGATGAAAGAGGAAATTGAGAGGAATAGAGAGGACAGAAGGAAGAATAAACAGAAAAAAGGTCAAAATATAAATCTCAAGGGAAATTATTGAAAAACAAAACAATACTATTAACAAACAATCTCTCCTTGAATTCATGGTAAGATCAACAAAAGTATGGTAATGAGGAGCTAAAAATGTGGTTCATAGACATGTATTATGCAGTCCTATATCTAGAAATTAGCAGTTAACATATTGCATAGTAATAAACTGGTCAGGAAACTTTTTTTTGACAAAAATGGTAATCCAAATGAAAACTTTTGGTGTATTCACGAAATGTAAATTTTTGGTATTTACACTATCATTCTACACTATCATGTGGAAGACCCAAAATGATTTTCTTTTTTGGTTCATATCGCTGACCCCAATTGTTTTGGGATGAAGGCGTAGTTGTTGTTGTTTGTTGTTTGTTGTTGTACACTATCATTCTACAAGACCTTCGCTTGGCTAGTCTCATTGGATATAATGAACACCCGGATCAATATAAGGATGAAAAGATACTTTGGACCCAGGCGGGCACATACTTTGTCTAAGGCAGAGGAATCTTCCACACATTCTTTTTTGTCTTTTTTTCAAAACTTATTAAATCAGTCTTTCCTATGTTGAATGGTGTGCTGGGGAGTTTTCCAATGCTAGATATCTCATTCCGAGGCCAGTGAGTTTTAGAAGGAAAAAACTTTGGAGATTCATCTGGAAATGCCAGTTATTTTAAATATGGTGGGTGCTACGGAAGGAAACAATCACATGTTTGACGATATGTTTTTTGAATGTTTCATTCATTCAGAAACTGATTGAAGTTGAGGTAAGTGTATGTGTACCAGCAAAGTAGCCAAATAAGGATTTACCCTGGTTCGGCCCTTTGCGCAAATCTAGTTTGTTGGATAATGTAAAATATCTTGGATTACTCCTTTTCATCCTACTCATTCTTACTGTCTTATTTATGTATTTCGTGTCTGAACTGAAACAAAATTTTCCTGTTTCTCTCTAAAAAATAGAAAGGTCAGCATATGCACATATTAGTAAGTAAATAAAGTAACATTGACTCCAGAGACGGAAAATTCACAATTAATGAACAATCTATGAATCCAGTGAATAAAATTGTAGAATAAAGACAATGCAAATTTTCATTTTGATTCACTAGGTGGCACCATAGCCATCTTTATCTGATCCAGCTAGGTCTATCTTATTGTTGTAGTGCAACCCTATATGATAAAACCATTCCTGAAATTATATATCTGTTATCATGTGGAAAGTAAATTTGCAACTCCTTTTTGTAATTTCTCCCTTGTAAAGGATGAATGGTGTTCAGTTCTCTTGCTTGTCAAATAAAGAAATTTCACATAACTCTTGCTGCACATTCTTTTATTGCTCAGACATGCTAATGGGGATACTGATCTGCAGTTATGCCATCCTTCCTCTTGATTGCTAAATTACATTGCCATTATATTCTATTTTAAATTTTATATTTCATGGATCTATCCTATCCAAATGCATTAACCATCTTTAAGATTGCATAGAGTAACACCCTAAATTTTTTTACATGCAGAATCTCTTTTTAATGCATTTGCCACGGCAGCCTTTTTTAAATTTGTGGTCTTTGCAATTTTTGAGATGAGGTATCTTCTTGCAATTTGGAAAGCAAGTAGATCTATTAACTCAAGTGAGGGATGGGAAACAATGAGGCGTGATTTATCAACTCTATATAGCCGTTTCTGTAAGTACTTGTGCTAATGATTAATTTCTTCAATTCTTAGAGTGCCTGGTATAACAAAATGAAGTCATTAGTTTTTCCTGTTCTGTAACTTACATATACCTGTTGTACTAGGTGCCATTCAGTTTCTCCTTACTATTGTTACTGTCTTGCAATTACACCAGGACTTTTCCCCCTTCCTAGCACCAGTTAATTTTGTTAACCTCATTATTTGAGCAGGTTTAGAATTTGAATTACAAATTGTGTGTAACATTGAGGAACAGGGAGGAAAATTGAAATCCTGTGGTCTCACTGAGTAATCTAAAGATAGTTCGAATATCTTGGCATCACGTTATTTTCTAAAACAAAACTTCTTGGAAAGTCATTTTATTCTGAAAAATTAAGCGTCTGCCCTCCTTAGGGCCCAGGTATTATGCACATCCAAAATAAAGATCCTTGAACACTCAGAGAAAAGCACATTGACCTAACAAGAATCCTATATGAAAAAAGGAAAAACTTGTCCAGTAACATGCAGATAAATAATAGACTAAAATGTTAGTATTTAATGGTTCTACAGAGTTGCACCTGTTCTAAACAGAAGCCCCTCAACTAGAATATGGTCAAATAATTGAAATGGTGGCTATTTGATACTAGATCTGAAGTTTCCTATTTCCTGTCCTGTATAGCATGTCACTTTCTCTACCCAGCATGGAATATCTGCAGTGTGCTCATATCTTTGGATTTGAAAACATTCATATGGAAAAGAGGTGCAGTTTGTGCTTTATTAATAGGTTCCAGAAACATAATGTTCTCAAAGATCCATGGCTTGTACTTTTGACTAAGAGGCCTCAACTTGGTGAAACTTTTTCTCCCATGTGTTATGTTGTCCTTTTGATTTTTCTGCCATGTTTGCTGCTCAATGAGATAGAAAACTCATTCAGCTTTTGTACACTCACTGGACGTCATAAGCTCCTTTAGCATAGCAAATTCAGTCTTTTGATGGTAAGAGCCATACATGCTCTTCCTTTTGATAACTATTTTTTTTTAGTGCACTTAGAAAGTAACTATCGGTGTCAATCTCAAAAATATTATTTTAATATTGAAAAATATTAAATAACTATCACCATTGCTACCCTTCAACCCAAAAAATGTCACAAGAGATAAGACTCCAAACGTCCTTGTCTCTCTTTGTGTGTTTGTGTTGTAGAGAGAGTACAAGGAAAAGTTGATAGATGTGTATGCCACAATGTGAAAATAAAGAACTATATACATAATTAATTAGAAAACTGTGCTAGTCTCTTAGTCTCATCCGAGTTCAGCAGCATCCCCGTGTATCTACTTTTCCATCCATTTATCTCGACTGTACTATTATTGTGAAAGTTGTCCCACAAAAATTGGTTACCATTTTTTCTTCTTCTTTGGATTGTATTCTATTTAATATTATTTTTTCATAACTGACAATGGACTATTTCTTTGCAGATGGCATTCTCTTGGGAGGCATTGTGGTAATGTATGAGATGCATAATTTCATGCGATCAATTTTGTTAGTTTTGTATTCATTTTGGATTCCTCAAATAGTTACAAATGTCATAAGGGATACACGAAAACCTCTACACCCTTATTACATACTGGGAATTACCCTCACACGATTGGCCATTCCATTATATGTTTTTGGTTGCCCAAACAATTTCATGCGAAATGCTACAGACTGGAATTGGTGCTTATGTTTGATAATATTCGTGGGACTTCAAGCCATCATTCTTCTCCTTCAACATTATTTTGGATCTCGATGGTTCATTCCTCATCAGGTAATGTCTTCAGCAATTTCCTCTGTTATGTGCATGCTCTATTTTGGATTAAGTTCTTCATGCAAAGTAACTTGTGCATGTTCACGCACTCAAATAAACACATTAATATATCCACATAAGTCTACATTCATGTATGTTTAATTCCATTACTTTGTTCAGGATAGAATGATTCTTTTACCAAATGAATCCATATGAATTCTTCCTGTGCAAGGGTGTTGTGATTGTTTCCAGTAATTCCATACTTCTTTCTGTTTTCCTGGTACCATCCTTGGTAGCTTTTCCTTGCTTTCTCTGTGTGTACACACAATTTAGTTCCTTGTTTGAAACTACCATTACTCTTCATTTCTAGAATTTTCTATCAAATAAGGAATTCTCTTTATGCAATTCTTTTCACTTTAAACTATGAAATTATGCTTCTAACCGCTAAACTGCCACTTGATACTTAACAAGCAGTGAATGACCTTTTTGTATATTCTTGTAGACCTATTCCCTGTCAAAGTTGTTGAACCATTCACAGGTATATGAAGGTCTACTTTTTGTATCATGCTATTCTTTCCATGTATGATGATTTACTATTGTGCATTGCTCATTTTCTGTTGATTTTATCTATTTCCATATTATATAAAGGGTGGAGCTCTTGCATAAGTTATTTTCTGAGGCAGTGATCATGTAGTACATGCAGCACTTGTAAGTGCTAAGTTTTAGCGTTCAGTTTTATGCTGTCTTTTCTCACTCTGCCCTTGTTTAAGTAATCAACATTATAGAAAGGTTGTTATTTTATTTGTGAATAGCATGAGGTTCATGCAAAAGGTTTTTGTTGGTTAACATGCCAGACCAGACTAAATGTTTGACGTAGCAATTATTATTCATTTTCCTTTTCAATAATGGCTGTTTCTGTTTTTCCTTTTCTTCTTGAGTTTGTCTATACGACATACTTCATTTCATTATTGATGATCAGATTCTACCTGAAAAGTATAACTATCACAAAAGGATCGATCAGAATACAAATCATTCTAGTGATTGCGTTATCTGCATGGCCACAATTGATCTTGTGCAGCATTCAGATGATTTCATGGTAATCATTTGAATCACTTCACCTTTAACTGTTGTTTAAGGGTGTTGCTTGTCTATCCTGAAATGTGCATTCCAATATGCAATGCTTGTGCAGGTGACACCATGCGAACATTTTTTCCACTCTGGTTGCTTGCAAAGATGGATGGATGTAAAGATGGAATGCCCAACTTGTCGGCGTCCCCTGCCACCTGTCTAGGAACTCTTCTCTATCGTGTGTACTACATTCAACTGATAACACACATCCATCACAAGGTAAATGTGGGTAATGGTGGAAGATATTCCTTTTCTCACTTGAGTGATTAAGGTTTATGCTTTGTTTCTCAAAAAAAAAAAAAGATTAAGGTTTATGCTTTTGCTTTAAAAGATTTGGAAAATTTTCAAGCCCATTTTCTTTCTCTATAGGGCTTAAAACTTTAGTGTGAACACCTCAAGTCATGTGATCCTTTTCAGGTTTTCAAAGTAGGAGGCCAAACTGTACATTCACATGGATGACATTTTCTGGTCATCAAGTCCAAAGGCATGAGCTGGAAATGCTGCATAGCCTTCAATAATATGCAGAGGCTGTCTTGTATATTTTCCATGTTAATGTAATTTAGAAATATTTGCTTGCTCCCGCCCCTTCTGCAATAGCTATGCCACATTATTTGTGCTCCCTTCTTGATTATGAGGGATCTGCATGTTGCAATGCTGACAATTGTCTGTAAGAATAGCACACAGTCTTCCCTTCTCCCTGTTGAATGAAATTAATGTGTTACATTTGAAGCTGTAAGCATGATCCATCACTTAGAGTGAAAATTCTCCCTATCCTCCTTGAAAGCACGAAGCGACACAGGTGTTTACTGGACTTTTGAGTGAGTAATTCCTTTGTTGTACTTTGCATTTCTTGTCAAGCTTCCATTTGATTTGTGCTACAATCCTTTTCGGTGATCATCATGAAGTCGATGAGTTTCTTAACCCGTTGTATCTTCAGTTGCATAGGCCTTTCCATAACAAGAATCAAATGAAGAAATGTTTAGGCTGCATTTGAGAGCATTAGTTCTCAAATTCGAGGGATCTGCTGTTGAGATCCTTGGTTTTCAGAACTGAGGATCTCTGGCCGTACTCCCTAGTTTGGGCCTGAAAATCTCGATTCTCCGTTGTAAAAGTGTATCCACGATCCTCAAAAATCGAGGATCGCACATATAACGTTTGAGAGAATGTTGGATTTAGGCATCGGGCCTGCATTCACTACATCACTGCTGCTGAATGTCACATCAGATCCACGGATCTCAGATTTGAGGGTCTCAAATTCAGCCTTAGTATGATTTTTTTTTTTCTTCTTCCTTTACAGTTTGAAGATTTCAGTTTTTCAACTTGTGTAGCAGCTAATCATTTGAACTAAGATTCCTATATACTAAACTCAGGTATACATTCGTTTCAGATGAACATGAGTTGACAATGCATGGACGATGCTCATTTAGGGCTTGTTTGGTTGTTGGTATGAAATTGTTCGTTCCACCAAGCGTGGCCCATCAGAGGATGTGGATATCCTGCCAAAGCGGCACAAGTTACACTTTGGGTGCAAGAAAAGTGTCCTGGATGCAATCGTCTAAGACAAATTGTCCTGGACCATTGTGTCCAGGAACACAAACCTCCCATTAAGGTTCGTTTGACTCACTAGACAAATGCCACCTAGATACAGCAGGTGGCGTTCGTCCAGGAGCTGTGAGTCGCAGCCCTGGGTGCAACTCACAGGTCCCGTGGCACCCTTTTAAAATATAAAAGGGGGAAACAAAGCGGTTCCTGCCTGGACCACTTTGTTTCCGTGTATCAAATGCAGGACAGCATCCGGGTAGGGACCCGTCTGTCCCTGCTCGGATGCGTCTCACAATTCACATGCAACCTTAGAGTCCAACCCAGATTTATGAGTGCTTCAAAGCCCATCACAAACGTCTCCTTAGGGTCTTGTGTAGTAACCCATATTCCTGAGCGCTTTAAAGTCTCATAAAAAGCCACTCGTACTTTTTACATTATCGTTGGCAGTATCGTTCTAGGCATTTTCATGGTTAGTTTTTTTCTTGAGAATTCTTTTTTCTAAAAAGTTGTTTTACTTGAAAAAAATCTTGGATGCTTTAAAAAAAAATTTAATTATCAAGAAAATAAAAAATAACAAGTATTTTTTCCTAAGAAAAACAAAGAAACAGTTAAAAATTCATCACAATTAAAGAACAGTAACAATAGAAAAACTAGACACGATGTTATTTTTGTACTTAAGTTTCTGCATGATATTTATGCGAACTATCATATGTATTTGTGATTTTTCTCTTAAATATGTGAATTTTGTACGTTTGCAAAATATAACCTATATGCAATTTATAAAACATCCAAAATTTACATAACATCTTAAAAATTTATAAAATTTACAAATTTTAGAGAAAATTAAAATTAAATTGAAATTAAACAACCAAAGTTTATGCAATGCAATCGCACCTGATCTCAATTGTAGGTTTTTAGACATGCTCGGACCTCAGTCCAAACCTGAATAAAAATGGGTCAGGTCTGGGTCTAATTTTAAGACCCAATTAAGAAATGGATCTATTGAAGACCTGACCCAATTATACTTGAACCAATATATACTGAACCCATGAACTTATATGGGTCCATAATTCCCAGCTGTACCGAAACCTGGATCCTGCCCCAAATTAGATTGGGTGGGAATTGCGGTTAACTTTTAGATCTGATTTGGATTCAGGTCTGATAAAACCAGACTCCAAACCGACCCAGTTACACCCCTACTGTCGAGTGAATGGATAGACTCGAAGAGCCTTTCTCCTCCTCCACCTTCCTTGATCTGCCTTTGGAGATGAAGAAAAGATCTTTGATTCGTATCAAGAGTGCACGCAAGATCAGCCTCCACACCGGACATCATAAACTAAATGCAAAGATAGAACATAAGTCTAAACCGTGAATCTTTGCATATGCATTCAACATATTTACAAGAAACAAGAAACGATGAAAGCTCAATTAATATATTCACGTAAAAACTAATAAAAGATTGTGCCAAGACCACCACCAGCATCACCATCGATGCCGTCCAAGAAGTTCAAATCAAACCAGACACAGAAGAAACACCTACAACTGAAGGGAAAGAGCCCAAGACCAATATCAAAATCAAACCGTACCAACTTGCACTACACAGAAAAGAGAAAAAAGGACGCATGACGATCAAAGGTTCTCTCCTGGCTTGGTGATCATCGAGTCCAAAGAGTGTGTTGGCGTGAACGTGAGACAAGCCGGCTTTGAAGAGTTCCCGCTTCATCTTAAAGAACACGCGCAAGGCCAGCAGGCTATCCGATGCCGCTTTGCAGGGCTCGTCGTCCCTAGCCACACCCACCGCCTCTGCCACTCGATCCAGCATCCCGTCCTTAGCAAGGCACAACATCTCCGCCAAGTGCATGACGTCGTAGAACTTCCTAAAGTAGGATCTCACCCAACTGAAGATGAATTCCTCGCGCTTCTGAGGGAGTTCCCTCCATCGGACCAACTTCAAGAGGCTGCCAAAATCGAGCCCGCCTTTGAACACGATCCAAGTAACTTCTTCCCTCATGAACCAGCCGGTCCACATCAGGGCGATGCTGAAATCAACGGGAATGATCCCTGTTCTCCTGTATTTCTCCGCCAGCCCCTCGATGCCAGGTTGTGGGTCGAGCATACTAAGAGAGAACACCCACATGCGGGGCTGCCACCTTTCTGGCCATCTCGACAGGTTGCCGGGATCATCTGAGAGGGTGATGGCCACCTGCAGGATCAAGAAGTTGGATAAGGTCTGACGGAGATGTTCATAATTGGCATCTGGGTCGCCCCAAGAAGCCACTGTCGGGATTCTGCCTTGGTAATCCACCAGTGTGGTGGTGACGGAAATGAATGGATGAGAGGGAATGATGCGTTCGATGATGCACATCTCCTTGTAAAAATTCTTTCGCCCTACATGCGTGACGTACACCGAGGACCTCATCTTGAAAGGTAGCTAAAAAAGGCAAAGGCAAGATAGAGAGAGATGTCTGAGTATCTCAGTCACTCGGTTTCTCAATTTTTGAATTTTGTTTTGTGGGTGATGGACATATATATATATATATATATATATATATATATATATATATATATATATATATATATATATATATATACATATATATATATATATATATATATATAGAGAGAGAGAGAGAGAGAGAGAGAGAGATGACTAAATCAAACATGCTAAATGGGTTTTTCTGTACTTTGGTTTTTTTTTTTCATTTTCGATCCCATAAACATGTTGGGCATGATTGATTTAAGAAGAAATCACACCTTCATCTTGTGTTTTTTATGACAAAAATGATATTTTGAGCTTAAAATTTTACAAAAATTTTGGACCATTGATTTTTTAAACGTTTTGAAAACCCATCCATGTGTTGGAATAGAACGATTCAAGCGTTGATCTCTATAAAATTAAGTACATAGATCACATCTATATGGTTAAAATTTAAAAATAAAATGAAAAACACTTAAAAACTCATTTAGCATATGTACCTACTCTCTCTCTCTCTCTCTCTCTCTCTCTCTCTCTCTATATATATATATATATATATATATATATATATATATAGAGAGAGAGAGAGAGAGAGAGAGAGAGAGAGAGAGAGAGAGAGAGACTGTGATGCTTCAAGCCCGAATCATATGATATGCCAAAACACAATTTCTTTGGATTTTTTACATCTTCACCATCCAAGACATTCATCTTTACCGTTCATTTCATAAATGGTAGGGCCAACCCATGATGTCATCACCAGGATGAACGATAGAGATTGCCAAAACATGGAGAAAATTTCCATGTGTTTTCACGGTTGAGCATGTTCCTTTACTGCTTGCATGTTTGTCTGTGTCATGAGAGCAGATAAAGTAATGTTGTGCATATTTAAAAAAAAATATGGTTCTATATATTCCATCATCGCCACACATCTCACATTTGGAAGGTAAAATCATATGATATCCCTTGATTGCTGTTATCTTCCTTGTACACATTACATTGATATACTATAGATATCTTTGATTGTTGAGATCTCAATCCCGTGTACAGTTCTCTTGTTTATCGATACCTTTGAGTGTTGATATCTCAATCCCTTGATTACGTGTAAAGTTCTCTTGTTTATGGATACACTAAAATCTCTTGATTACCTGTATAGTAAAATATACACATAACACGTGAATCTTTTACTCCCCCTCAATTTAGAGTGTGCGGATTGAGTACGCCCAACTTGGATTTGAGACTAGAGAAATGTTTGGTGCCAAGTGCCTTGGAGAAAAGGTCCACGTGAAAATGAATCACGTTTGGATTAGAGCACTTTGAATTTTCTCCCACATGATATGACAATCAATCTCGATATGTTTGTTATGCTCGTGGAACACTGGATTAGCAGCAATGTGAAGAGCTACTTGGTTATCACAATGTAGCATCATGGGCTAGGAATGATTAATGTTGAAGTCCAATAGAAGGTACTTGATCCATATGAGTTCACAACATGCTAAGGCCATAGATCGATATTCGGCTTTGGCCAATGACCGTGACACCGTAAATAGATTTATTGTCTTTCAAGAAATAGGGTTGTTCCCAATCATGACGCAATAACCGAAGGTGGATCGACTGGTCATTGGGAGGGAAACTTAATCTAAATCACAGTAACCGACTATGTGAATCTTGCTGATGGATGACATTAGAATTTCTTGTCCTGAGGAACTCTTATTGTATTAAAGGACCTGCATGGCAACGTCCATATGAGGCTATCACGGCTAGCTACTGCATTGACTTAGAATATAAATCGTAAAAACGATATTCGGTTGGGTTATGGTAAGATATAACAATCGTCTCACTAGGCACCTGTACGATCCTGAGTTCAACAAATATCCATCTTTAGTACTGAGTTTGATATGTAGTTTCATGAAAAATTGACTTGGCTTGGCTCCAAGATAACCCATAATCTGTAGGATATCGAGCGCATACTTTTGTTGCGATAAGAAAATGCTACTTTTAGATCTTGCAACTTCAATGCCGAGAAAATATTTTAGTCGTCTAAGGTCCGTTAATCAAAATTTTTGATTGATGTAAGACTTAAGTTGCTCGATATATGTAATATCATCTCCTACGATGATAAAGTCATCCACATAAACTAGAACAAAAATGTATGTCACATTAATAGTTTTTGAAAAAAAGAATGAATAATCAAATTTAGACTATGTGAATCCTTCTTAAAGTAGATACTGACAGAGTTTAGCAAACTAGTTTTTGGAAGTTTGTTTGAATTCATACAGAGATTTGTGAAACTTGTAAACTTTACGCTCTCATTAAACAGAAAAACCTGATGATAAGTCGGTATATACTTCTTCATCAAGATCCTTGTGAAGAAAGGTATTGTTAATATCTAATTGATACATATGACAATTCTTTATTGTTGCAATAGCTATCAAGCATCACACTATTACCAACTTAACAATAAGGCAAAAGTCTCATTATAATCTAATCTTTCAATTTAGGTATAGCCCTTGGCCACATCGAGCTTTATATCTTGTAATGGAGCCATCAGAGTGATGTTTAGTTTTATATACCCATTTGCAACCAACAGGGTGTTTGTCAATAGGTAAATTCACAATCAACTAACTATTGTTCTCTTCCAATACCCTAATATCTAAAGTCATAGCATCGTGCCAACATTGAAACTTTATGGCATGGGCAAAGGTTTTGGGTTTAATTTGAGTGTTAGAAAATGACACTTAGGAAAACATGTTGTTCTTTGGAACAATGATCATAACCTATGACTTTAGATAACTCATGATCTGTGCTGTGAACCTCCTCTCTCGTGTCGGTCGATTGGAGCATGAAAGCAACCATGTAGCGGATGTAATCTTTGAGATGCGGTGGTAGTTGGCGAGTTCTTTCAAACTTTCAGAGATGGACTTAAGTTGGTTCCAGGGTTCTATGATTGGGACAATCAAGATTTGGATCATGATGACAAGGGTTAGGGGTGTCATTAACTTGAATATCACGAGGTTCTTGGATCGCATAGAGTTGAGACTCGAATATGAATATGGGTAGGATATGCTCCTTCCTTTTATCCGATTGTTATGATCTTGAAAGAGAAAAATGTTTTCATAAAACTTTACATCCCTACTAACAAAAACCTTTTTTATTTCAAATAATATACATGATAACTGACTTAACCATATGGATACCCTATAAAAAAACCTTTGCATGAGCGATTATCAAATTTATGAGAGTGATGTATGTTGTGGGCATAACACAAACATTCAAAAACACAAAAATGATCATAAGCAGGGTTCTTCTCATGAAGTAACTCATAAGGTGTTTTGCTCATTAAATGTTTGGAAGAAATGCGATTAATGATGTATACAACTATTAAAACACATTCTCCCCAAAAATTAATAGGTAAAGAGGCTTAAAATATCAAGGCTCTCACAACATTGAGAAGATATCTATGTTTGTGCTCGACCACGCCGTTTTATTGGGAGGTCGCAATGAAACTATGTTGGTGTTTCTTTTAAGAAATTTTCCCTGTCATTTGAGAAAAATTTAGTTTCATTGTCAGATCTGATACTTAAAATCTTGCCATTGAATTGATTTTCAATAAGTAAAAAGAAAATTTTGAACTGGACTATGGTTTCTGATTTATGCAGCATGAGATGAACCCACGTGGTTCTGAAATAATCATTCACTATAGTCAAGAAATATCGTGCTTTAGATAACGAGGTGGTTTGGTATCCTACCCATATGTCACAATGGATTAGTTAGAAAGGTTTTAAGGAATAAATCGACCCACTGAAAAAAGAATGATGAGCTTGCTTGGCTATATGATAGATGTCACAATGATAGTGAGGAACACAACCATGTAATTTATTATCATTTATAAGAGTTACAATCTAGTATTTGAAATGTGTCCAAGTCTTAAGTGACAGATATTGAAATCAATAGATGAACTACTCAAGAAAAAGTTTTTACTGATCTCAAAAACATAAAGCCCACCATGTCGCTTATTTGCTCTAATCTTGTTTGAGAGTGATGATCATAAAAAATACGATGATCATGATAAAATAAAATGTGACACTTAAAGATGTTGGATTAATTTACTCACAGAAATAAGATTAAATCTAAATTTTGGAATAAAAAGTATATTTGAGAGAGGAAATTTTGACATTAATCGACGCTACCCATGTGAGTTGCATGTGTAGATGATCTGTTTGGTAATCCAATAGGGAAGGGGGGAATTGTGGGACTTGAAAGCATAAGACTTGACAAGAAATTAACAATATGGTCTGCTGTGCCAGTTTCTATGATCCAATTTTCAGATACAAACAAAAGAAGTATCAAGATTACATGTTAGGTTGATCGCATGTACTGGTTTGGGATTACCTAAATTTATCGCAGCTAGTATTTTGTCAAGTTGTTATTGGGTAAGTCGTTAGGAGCTTTGAACAAAGACTAATTTGTTACCTTTGGAAGACGTAGAGCTGGCACTAACCTGACTTCAGTGATAGGCATTAGAGGGTGTGCCAAATCGATTTGGAAACCTATAGAGATAAAAACATTTTGCCATCACATGACCGAGTTTTTTTGTAATGATCACATTTTGGACAAACATGATTTTGCCAATTTTTATTTGGATCTGTGCTGATCTAAGTGTTGGATCCACTTGTGATTGCCGCCACCAGCTCTTGATTAGCCGTAATCCTAAGATCATGTTGTCTTTCTTCTTGCACAAGTAGTGCGAAGACTAGATATATTCAGCAATAGTGTCATTAAGAGCAATTGGCTCCTTATGGCATTGTAGCTCTTATCCAACCCTATCAAGAATTGTGTAAGACTCTCTAGATTTTGTTGCTCATGGATGACCTTTATTGTTCTGCATGTGCATATTATGTATGTGGATAACTCATTTCATAGGCTCTTTATTTTAGTGTAATAGGCTACTACAGAGGCTTGCATCTGTTTGAGATTTATGATTTCTTGTTGAATTTGATATATGTGTGGAGCATTCAATTAAGACAATCACTCGTAGAGTTCGACCTATACTTCAACAACAATTTCAACATAGATAACACTCGAGGATAGATCTGAATGCAATAAGTTGAGAAGCCATGACAGGATCATATTGTTGTATCATTTCTAAGCAGCAACAAATTTTGTGGCAGAAGTCAGATTTTTAATGGATCCATCTACGAATCCAAACTTGTTTTTCATAAGTAGTGTCATAATCATAGCATGACACCATTTGGTATAGTTGTTACTGGTTAATGGTTGCAATACTAGCGTCATACTAGGGTTGTCCGACTGATGAAAAAAAAATGAGCGCTCCATTTCTTCAGGATTGTGGCTTGATATGCTTCCATTTCTACTATCCATCATCTTGGGATATCACCTGAGTGCTCTGATACTATAAAAGAAAAATGAAATTGAGAATGCAGGGAGAGTAATATTTTGTTTTCTCTTAAAAAACTAACTAAAAACTAGGAGAGGACCATGCCCAATATATATATATATATATATATAAAAATTAGGTACTAGTACATTTACAATAACCAAAACATATCGTGATCCTTGATAGTCGATGGTAATTGATGTTATCCCCTTGATTATAGAGTTTGACCCCTTGAATATAGTAACAAGCCTAACACAATCCCTTGATTCTCGATATGTGCCTTGTATATGTTGCCTTGATTATTGATATGCTATCAATATACCTTTGATTGTCGTTATTTTTCTTGTACACATTGTCTTGATATACTATCGATTTCCTTGATTGTTGATATCTCAATCCCGTGTATAGTTTCTTTGTTTATCGATATCCTTGATTGTTGAGTTCTCAATCCCTTGATTATGAGTTCAGTTCTCTTGTTTATCGATACAGTAAATTCCCTTGATTACGTGTATAGTAAAATGTACACTTGACATAAAATTTACAGTCATTAATAACAACCAAGAAAACAGTTGAAACCAAAATGTTGAAGCAGAAACACCAGGAGTTGGATCAAAACATGCGAGAAGACCAACATGTAAGATGCACCAGAAATCGGGCCTTGCCATGCATGAGAGACGTGCTAAGAAAAGAGCCATGCACGGTGGTATTCCGTTGTCATCCCTCAGCTTACTGAGACCAAACAGCCTGTTGATGTCAATCTCCCTTATGCCACCTTGAAAATTCTCCTGCTTCATCTTGCAGAACATGTGCAGTGCCAACAGGCTATCAGATGTCATTCCATGGGAAGGAAGCTCGTTCTAACAATGATTTGTAGTATTGTCGGATCTTCCTACAACGATTTGTAGTGTTTTCGGGTATTCAACGAGCCCCACAACGATTTATAGTGTTATTCGGTCTTCTAACAACGATTTGTAGTATTGTTGGGCCTTCCTACAGCGATTTGTAGTATTTCTGGGTCTTCAACGAGCCCCACAGTAATTTATAGTGTTATTCGGTCTTTCAACATCGATTTATAGTATTATTGAGCCTTCCTATAGCGATTTATAGTATTTTCGGGTCTTCAACGAGCCTCACAGCAATTTATAGTGTTATTTGGTCATCCAGCAACAATTTGTAGTATTATCGGGTCTTCTAACAACGATTTGTAGTGTTTTCGGGTCTACAACGAGCCTCCCAACGATTTATAGTGTTATTCAGTCTTTCAACATTGATTTGTAGTGTCTTCCGCAAATTACTATTGCGATTTGTAGTGTTTTGGGGTCTCCAACGAGCCCTATAGCGATTTGATGTGTTTCACTATAGCCAAAACACTATAAATCATTATGGGGCTCGTTAAAGACTCAAAAACACTATAAATCGCTATAGTGATTTGCGAAAGACACTACAAATCATTGTTAGAAGACTAGATAACACTATAAATCGTTGTGAGGCTCGTTGGAGACCCCAAAATACTACAAATCGTTGTAGGAAGGTTCGATAATACTACAAATCGTTGTTGGAAGACCAGATAACACTATAAATTGTTGTGGGGCTTGTTGAAGACCCAAAAACACTACAAATCATTGTAGGAAGGCTTGATAATACTACAAATCACTGTTGGATGACCGGATAACACTATAAATTGCTGTGGGGCTCGTTGAAGACCCGAAAACACTACAAATCGCTATAGGAAGGCTCGACAATACTACAAATCATTGTTAGAAGACCGGATAATACTGTAAATCATTGTTGGGCTCGTTGGAGACCCAAAAACACTACAAATCATTGTATGAAGGCTTGATAATACTACAAATCGATGTTGGAAGACCGGATAACACTATAAATCGCTGTGGGACTCGTTGGAGACCCGAAAACACTACAAATCGTTGTAGGAAGGCCCGATAATACTACAAATCATTGTTGGAAGACCGGATAACACTATAAACCCTAAACCCTAAACCCTAAACCCTAAACTCTAAACCCTAAACTCTAAAACCCTAAACCCTAAAATCCTAAAACCCTAAAACCCTAAACCCCTAAAACCCTAAACCCTAAACCCTACAGCGATTTGTAGTATTTTCGGGTCTTCAACGAGCCTCACAGCAATTTATAGTGTTATTCAATCTTCCAACAATGATTTGTAATATCTTCCGCAAATCACTATAGCGATTTGTAGTGTTTTTGGGTCTCCAATGAGCCCCACAACGATTTGTTGGATTTCACTATAGCCAAAACACTATAAATCATTATGAGGCTCGTTGAAGACCCAAAACCACTATAAATCGCTATAGTGATTTGCGGAAGACACTACAAATCATTGTTGGAAGACTGGATAACACTATAAATCGCTGTGAGGCTCGTTAGAGACCCAAAAACATTACAAATATCTGTAGGAAGGTCCGATAATACTATAAATCGTTGTTGGAAGACCGAATAACACTATAAATCATTGTGAGGCTCGTTAAAGACCCAAAAATACTATAAATCGCTGTAAGAGAGCCCGATAATACTACAAATTGCTGTTGGAAGAGCGAATAACACTATAAATTGTTGTGTGGCTCGTTGAAGACCCGAAAACACTACAAATCACTGTAGGGGGCCCCGATAATACTACAAATCGTTGTTGGAAGACCAGATAACACTATAAATCGTTGTGCGGCTCGTTGAAGACCCGAAAATACTACAAATCATTGTAGGAAGGCCCAATAATACTATAAATTATTGTTGGAAGACCGAATAACACTATAAATCGTTGTGAGGCTCGTTGGAGACCCAAAAATACTACAAATTGTTGTATGAAGGCCCAATAATACTATAAATCTTTGTTGGAAGACCAGATAACACTATAAATCGCTGTGGGGCTCGTTGGAGACCTAAAAATACTATAAATCGTTGTAGAAAGGCCCGATAATACTACAAATCACTGTTGGAAGACCGGATAATACTATAAATCGTTGTAGGGCTCGTTGAAGACCCCAAAACACTACAAATTACTGTAAAAAAGTCCAATAATACTACAAATTGTTGTTGAAAGACCAGATAACACTATAAATCACTGTGGGGTTCGTTGGAGACCCGAAAATACTACAAATCATTGTAGGAAGGCCCGATAATACTACAAATTGCCATTGGAAGACTGGATAACACTATAAATTGCTGTGGGGCTCGTTGGAGACCCAAAAACACTATAAATCGATGTAGAAAAACCTAATAATACTACAAATCGATGTTGGAAGACCGAATAACACTATAAATCATTATGGGACTCGTTAGAGACCCGAAAACATTAATATAAATCACTGTACGAAGGCCCGATAATACTACAAATCATTGTTGGAAGGCCAGATAACACTATAAATCATTATGGGGCTCATTGGAGACCCGATAACACTACAAATTGTTGTAGGAAGGCCCGACATTACTACAAATCATTGTTAGAAGACCAAACAACACTATAAATCGCTGTGAGGCTCATTGAAGACCCGACAACACTAAAAATTGCTTATAGGGAGTCGTTGAAAAAATCTTGAGAAAGAAACTGAAAAAGAAAATTAGAAAAATAGAAAAATTGTGGGAAGGGGTGTTACAAAAACCTCAAACAAGAAACAACCGAAGGAAACATGAGCCCCAGGATTAAACAAAATGCTTTATTGCTCTTTTTTGATAGGTAAAAGAGGGAAAGAAAAAAAATATATATACAATGCCCCAAAAAAATTTGGTCCAAGGGGCGCTGCCACTAGAGCCCTCCGCCAGGGGCGGCCCCTGGACCCCCGCTCGCTGATCATGCAGCGGGACCCGCGCCGAGGAGGAGCCCCCGGACCACCCTCCTGTAAGGGCAAAAACTCTAAATCAGGCTTCACAACTCATCAAGTTGAATGATGCTTCCCACACTGGGAAGAGCCCCTAAACCCCCTTCTGTAAGGGCAAAAACTATGAATCAGGCTCCACAACTCATCATGTTGAATGATGCTACCACGTTGGGAGGAGCCCTCAAACCCTCCTCCTGTAAGGGCAAAAACTCTGAATCAGGCTCCACAACTCATCAAGTTGAATGATGCTATCCACGCTGGGAGGAGCCCCCAAACCCTCCTCCTGTAAGGGCAAAAACTCTAAATCAAGCTCAACAACTCATCAAGTTGAATGATGCTACCCACGTTGGGAGGAGCCCCCAGACCCCCTTTTTGTAAGGGTAAAAACTTTGAATCAGGCTCCACAACTCTTCAAGTTGAAAGATGCTACCCACGCTGGGAGAAGCCCCCAGACCCCTCTCCTGTAAGGGTAAAAACTCTGAATCAGGATTCACAACTCATTTAGTGGAATGATGCTACCCACGCTGGGAGGAGCCCCCAAACCCTCCTCTTGTAAGGGTAACAACTCTGAATCAGGCTCCACAACAGTCAATGTGCAGGTCAGTCGGTGCTTGATAGAGCAATGTAGAATCTTCTGTTGGATGTGCACAGAAGCAAAAAGAGAAGTGAGAGAGAGTGAGAGAGTTGATGTTCATGGCCTCCTCCATGAGAGATTTCTTTCTCGGATAATTCTGCAGTGCAGAGACTGGGTCTTAAATAATCATCTTCGGGGCACTTAAGTCTTTACAACCACTTCTTTTCTAGAATCGTCATTTTTTTTTTGCATCAATGGAGGAGAGGGTACTTAAGTCTTTGCAATCGCATCAAACTCCAATGCTAATTAATGCTGACAGAAATGGGGATACGAGATGCATATGTTTAAATACGTGGTGCTTTTTGGGACCTCCAAACATGAGATGTAGCGACCTGCCGTATTCGGGAGGGGGGGGGGGGGGACATATAACCTGCTTCGCGTTTACACTGAGCCTCGACGTTATCGGCTGGTTGGGGATCAAGCACCCTAATATTGAACTCACACACGTAGGGCTCTCCTGTTACTTGGCATTTTGGGAGGTTTTCAGCGTCCTTCGAGAGGGAGAGGCCCACGTGAAGGATCAAGAATTTGGAGACAGTGTGCCAAAGAAGGGCGTAGTTCACCATCTGGCGAATCCTTTTACGGTAATCAGTGAGTTTGGTCTATTGTTGATCTGTTGTACACGATATTACCTGATCTGTTCTTGTGCTGAGCGTGGTTGAGGGTCATCGACCTTTCTTGGATGATATATATATATATATATATATATATATATATATATATATATATATATATATATATATATATATATATATATATATATATATATATATAGAGAGAGAGAGAGAGAGAGAGAGAGAGAGAGAGAGAGAGATTCAGTTTTGTGCAATTACATTTTACCTTGCAATCTGAAATATTAAACTGTTTAATAACGCATTTGTCATAATTTAGTTTTTAGGGGAAGATTGATACTGAACTTATTTAAAAAGATAAAGCGAAGTAGGCCTGGTAAATAAGCCGAAAGAGCCGAGCTTGGGCCGTTTGGGTTAGGCTCGTTAAGGGTATGTCCCAGCTCGATCTCGACTGGTGAGCTCATCATGATCCGAGCCAAGTCCGAGCTTATTAGGATCTGTAATTTATGAGCCAAACACAAGTTGGCTATATCTCTCTCTCTCTCTCTCTCTCTCTCTCTCTCTCTCTCTCTCTCTATATATATATATATATATATATATATATATATATATATATATATATATATATATATATATATATATATAACACATGCGTCTATGAGCCCAATCGAGATGAGCTTGCCTTATTCATGCTCTCGGCTCATTTACCTAAATGAGCTTGCTCATAGCTCAGCTTGCGAGCTCAACTTCTGAATTGAATGATGAGTTGCTCGTCTCGTTTCTCAGCCGTAAACTGAAGACGATCATTACAAGTAGTGGCATTAACAGGTTGGGCCTTGGCCAGCCCCTGGTGGGTGTGGACCTGGATCCAACTCTGGGTGCCTGTACTGAGTCAACCAGACCTACTAAAGTCAAGATCATTCCTACGTCTCATAAGGGGAATACAAACCTGGCACAGACCAGACATGACAAAGTGCTATGTTTTTGTATATTTCTTACATGAAAAATACAGATCGTAATTGGGACTAAGGTTAGGCCTGGGTTTGCTATGAAATTTCATGAACCATAACCATCTCTGTATGTTAATCAGGCTTTATGGATCCCACTCAGATAATTAATCACAACCCTTTCTTTGTTACCAAAACCTGATCCCAATATATATATATATATATATATATATATATATATATATATATGTGTGTGTGTGTGTGTGTAAGAGCAGATTAGGTCATGTTGTATACTACTGATCCATCCTTTATATTCAATCCTCACCATACATCTCATATAACAGTTGCCTGATTGAGTATAATCTACAATATGACCTGATCTTCTCTCAAAAAATCAAACCAGGCTTTAATATGAACACACTGTTAAATTTAAATCGAATGCCCTTATCATAAGAACAAACTAATGTGTCAACCACAATTTTTATGAATTTTTTTTTCTTTCCTCTTGAATCTAACTATCCGGGTGTGATCTACATGCTTGGTGTCATAAGAACACACTCTTGAATCATTCGATTTTGATGCATAAATAAGATTTTTTTAAGGCCTTAAAATCAATGGCTCATATTCTTCATAAATATTCAAGCATTCAAAAATCATATTTTTTCATCAAAAATACATGATCCAGTGGTTGATTTCTAGTAAATATTTTTGGATCATGTTTTTTGGACAAAAAAACATATTTTTATGAGCCAGAAAAAAATGGTAACTTTAAAGCCATTGATTTTGAATACCGAAAAAACCTGTATACAAGTCAGATTCTGGCAATCCTAAAGCCGGTTCCACTAATTAAAACCTAAAGATCGCATCTTTGGTGTTAGATTTGAGAACAATTACTTAAAAATATTATTTTTGAAGGGTCCCAATGAGATCTAACGAAAAAGAGGGTTTAAGGAACACATTACTCACATATATGAGAACTGGACGTATTAGCTCCCATTTTTCCTTCTGCCTCATAGTTTTGAAATGTTTTATGATAGATCTGGACCATTAGATGTGTTTAGCAAGATCGATTTAGTAGGAATGGACTCTTGGATTATGCTTTTTCGACGAAAAAAATTAAAACATGTTTTTATGAGCTAAAAAATGGGTACCTTCATCGCCATTGATTTTGGATCACCTAAAAAAAAACAGTATACAAATCAGATTTTGGTGATCCAAAAACCGATTCCCACAAACCTACAGATTACATCTATGGTGTTAGATGTGAGAAAAAATACCAAAAACGATGAGTTTTGAGTGGCCAGAATAGGGCAGAACGAGAAGTGGGCAGGAGTGCATTACTCTCTCTCTCTCTCTCTCTCTCTCTCTCTCTCTCTATATATATATATATATATATATATATATATATATAGTGTGTGTGTGTGTGTGTTAGCAGCACAATATCACAATCCTTAGCTGTGCAGCTACCTGCCCAACTCTGGGTGACGTCCATCATGTCTGTGATGGATGGCCACAAAAAAATGGAAAATGCACATATTTTTTGCTTTTTTTTAGAGGCGGTTTCTGACTGCTGCTGAGTCAGCTAAAGACCCCAGCGAAAACTGCCCAGTTTTCATTGTGACCTTTAGTGGACGAAAACCGTAAAAGGAAAAAATGCGCAAAAATATGAATTTTTGTGTCAGTCATCCATCAAGGCCGCAATTTACGCAGTATCTGTTTGCGCTTGTAGCTGTGCATCTAACGCTTGTGTAACTACCGCAATATATATATATATATATATATATTGCGAGAGAGAGAGAGAGAGAGAGCACTTTGGAACTTTAAAGTGAATCTACCGGTATAATCGATTCTACCAGCAATTACCTCCAAGAGGGTGTAACCGGGTTGGGTCTAGGTTCGGGTCGAGTCTTATCATACCTGATTCTCAATCAGGTCTAAAAGCAAGACTCAAACCTGACCTAATCTAATTTGGGCTTAGGTTCATGTTCGGGTACAATTAAAAACTATAGATCCATATGAGTTTACGTGTTTGGGTATATATTGGGTTGAGTATAAATGGGTCAGGTCTTTAATAGACCCATTTTAATTTGGGTCAAGTTCGGGTCTGGCTATGGCAGAAAAAGTACTAAAATGCAATGCATATTCATTTTAAGTTTATCAACATATTTAAATGTTTAATTGAATATATAATAAGGTTAGGTTTGTTCGGGTTTGGGTCTTTATTTATAATGCCCAAGACCCGACTCATTTTTACTACAGGTCAATATTTTGTACCTGACCCAAACCCAGGGGTCTATTAATAACAATTCAGGTATGGTATAATGGGTTCGAGACATTGGGTGAGGTCGGGTATACCCTTATTTGTAACTATAAAAGATTGCTGGAAGTGCACCCAGTTTTCGAAAGTACCTTTGTGCAGTCACCTTAGAGCATCGAATCAAATGACCGGATGGTTAAAAAGGTACTGTGGACACAAGTTTGGGATCATGTACATGTTGATGCATAAAAAATATTAAATATTATATCTACAACAGGTACTATACGTCTCTTCTCTGAGGATAGATTTATTATTTTAAAGAATATTTTTCTTGTTTCTCAAATCAATAACAATCTTATCTCAGTAGCCCATCTTACATAAAAGCATGGTTTGCGCAGAGAAATATCTTATTAGAGACTTGGCACGATAGGTTTGGGCATCTTAGTCAGGTTGTTATAAATATTTTTCGTACTAAACAATTTTTTATCTTCTGATGATAATTTGTACTAAATTGATTTATTTTCTAGTTGTGTGATTGGGAAGACGCATAAATTACATTTTAAATTGTTTAAAACTATTTCTAATCATCTTCTTGAAGCCTTGCATGTTTTTTTTATGAGATCTTGCACTCGTCTTCTCTACAGAAGGGCATAGATGTAATTTACTGATTGTGGATGATTTCTCAAGGTTTTGTTTGTTATGGGTCAATATTTTGGACCCGACCCAAACCCAAGGGTCTATCAATATCGGTTCATAAGGTATAATCAGTTCGAGACATTGGGTCGGGTCGAGTATACCCGACTCAGTTACATCCTTATTTGTAATTATAAAAGATTGCTGAAAGTGCACCAAATTTTAGAAAGTCCCTATGTTCAGTCACCGTCACCTTAAAGCATCAAATCAAATGACCTGATGGTTACAAAAGTATTGTGGACATGATGTACATGGGTTGGCTAGTGAAAAAGCAAATTTGGGATCATGTACATCTTGATCCGTAAGAAATATTAAATATTATATCTATTACAGGTACTATAAGTCTCTTCTCTAAGGATAGATCCATTATTTTAAAAAATAATTTTCTTTTTTCTCAAATCAAGAAAAATCTTCTCTACGATAATAAATGTATATTTAAGTTTCACCCAAAGTGCTGCTATGTTAAGGATTTGAAAAATACGGCTACACTCTTAAAGGGACAAAGTGAATGAAGATTATATCTTTGCAGCAAAGGAGAGCAGAAGCCGAGCAAAGGATTAGAAGCGTGGCTGGCACAGAGAAATATCTTATCAGAGACCTGGCACAGTAGGTTTGGGTATCTTATTTAGGGTGTTATGAATATTTTTAGTATTAGACAGTTTTTAATCTTCTGTTGATAATTTGTACTAAATTGATTTATGTTCTAATTGTGTGATTGGGAAGACACATAAATTACATTTTAAATTTTCTAAAACTATTTTTAGTCATCTTCAAGTCTTGTATGTTTTTTGTGAGATCTTGCACTCGTCTTTTCCAAAGAAGGGCATAGATATAATTTATTGATTGTGAATGATTTCTCAGGGTTTTCTTGGTTATTTTCTTTTGGTTAAAAAGTCAAATAAATTGAATTGTTTGAGATATTCAAAAAAATTATTGAAAAACAAATCAAATTTTCAAATTAAGATTTTCATAGTGATGGTGGTGGAGAATTTACGAGTGTTGTTTTTTTTAATTTTTTAAATTAGCATGACATCTAGTGATGAATTTTGTGTCTTCACACTCTTCAATAGAATGAGATTGTTGAAAGAAAACATAGACAAGTTGTAGAGACTTAAATGAGTGTAATTTCTTTATGCCTCTTTCACTACAAGAAAAAGGTGGATTAGTGATGGGCGATATCCGTCGCTAAATAGTTTAGCGACGGATATCATCCATCGCATAATCCTGGTCACTAATTAGCGACAGAACTTATATGTCGCTACTTCTGTCACTAATTTGTGATGGATCATGTCCGTCACTAAATAAGCATTGATTTGGGTTTGCGATATTTCATCACTAATTTCATTGTTAAAATAGCGATGAAATATAATTTATCGCAAACAATCGAAAATTCATTGCTGAATATTAGCAACCGATATTATCCATCGCAAAATTTAAAAAAAAGAACCCCAAGGCGTGCGCCTCATACACCTTGAGGCGCATGCCTCAAGGCAAGGCGCGCCTCAAGCAAAAGCGTATATGCCTTGAATTTTTTAATCAAATGAGGGTCAAAGTTCTCATTTGACCAAAAGTTAGGGTTTTTTACGCAGTTTTAATTAAGCTGCTAGTAAAAAATTGGGTATGATCCATAAGAAACCAAGTCTCAAACATAGGTCCAAGAAAAAAATAGACCTACATCAAGGGGAACCCCCGAACCCCCCTCCTATAAGAAAAAAAACTCTGAATCAGGCTCCATAACTCATCACGTGTCTCCTAATGGGCACAACTTTGACTGAGTCTTATATATATATATATATATTCAGTTGGTTAACTGGTGTGACATGTCGGTTTTGTGGTGTCTGAGTAAGGTGCTTCTCCATAAGCATAGGGTCTAATATACTAAGTTTAGTGTTTTATTTCTCACTATTTTTTTCAGTTGCAGTTGTTCAATGGAAAATTCTATTTGAATTCTGAATGGAGAAAACTAACTACTATTTGATTGTTGTAAATTTTAATGAAAATTTCTGAATTGTGTTTACATATCACATACCCACAAAAAAATGAGTTAATGGCACACAAACCAAACAAATTTAGTGAATGTTTGATTTTTATAAACTACATCAACCACATCCACCATAGAGACAACGCTTTGATATCGGGAGTTTAAAAAGATTGAAAATATATAAATAATAAGAAAAAAGATAAAAAAAATAATAGTTTTGCATGATTTTTCTTGCAAAAAAAAAAAGAAACAAGTTTTATAAGATTTTAAAATATAAAAGAAACAAAAAATATAGAAAATATATGCTTAAAATATTTAAAAAATAAGATTTTTCCATACTATGCTATTTTTTTGGATATTTTGTAGTACAGAATCCAGCCAGTAACCTACATAACCGCTCGAGGAACAAAATTATATATGATGCAGGAACTTCACAATGAATTTATACCTGCAGGCACTATCTTCTCCTTCCAAACACTCAAACAATACCATTTGAGAGTTTGAAAGTAACATTTCAAATCAATAGAATACTGAGATACATTGATTACTTAGACCAAGATCACATGAGAGATGATCTAAATAGAATATGTTCCCCTTCCAAACACTCAAACAATACCATGATTACTTAGACCAAGATCACATGAGAGTTGCAAAACAAGTGATGCATAAAATTAATATTTTACATTGACATATGTACACAAAGTTATGCCATTACAAGAAATGAATATCTCCTCCTACTACTGATTTAAAAATATCCATATTCATATCTTGTCAGAAATATTTATTCTTTTGAACATATTTTATAAGGGCTACATCTTTCAATATTTCTCAGTGACAATAAGAGGTATATGATATTTGTCAACTTGGAAGCCTTATGCCTTTCCAAAGTTCTACACAGTTCATCCAATTTTAGACGATGAGATTTGATAATTCACTCAAATGTGCTTGAAAAAAATTATAAGGGAAAAAAGAAAGAGAATATCTAAAGTTTTCCTTCTTTTTTTATGTGTGTGTGTGCATCCATGTGCATGCACATCATATTCCAACATACCTTTTCATCTGATGTTCCATAAGCTTGTGCTAAATTTCCAACTGAAGTTTTTTCTAGTGTTAACGAAATATTCAACTTAAGTTGTTTGACTCCATTACCATCTTCATTTCCTTTTCCATTTTCTAGCTCACACTGGGCTACCAGTTTGTCATTTGTCTGTTGCAGAATTGGAGCTTATTAGGAATCGGTACATGGAACTTTGAAATATACAGAATTTGTATTGAAGAAGAGACCAAGCATGATGAAACAGAAAGGTTACTGACCACAGTACAAAGAGAGAAAATCTTGGTTGATTACCTGAACTTCCCTTATCTTGAATAAAGCTTCATTTTGCCATCTCCATTCTTCTGCATTTCCTTCAGAAATGCCAGAATCTTTATATCTGAGATTGACAGGAATAGATCGTGGTGATGCCAGGTTATCCTCTAGTTTTCCACAAATTTCAGAATAGCTGAGATCCTTAACAATAGGAATACTAACAGGACCATGCTGAAAACTGGTTTTATTGTGAGGACTTGTCTTTGAAAAGTCACAACATGTTTCATTTGATAGTTAATTAAAACTATGAGTTGTCACTGGAATCTGCAGCTCATCATCTGAGATTTCTCCTTCTTCAAGCTCTATCATTTGTACAAAAATAGTAGAATCATTTAGTGGCTTGTTGGTAATCAGTTTATCCACCTCCTCTGCGCTAGAAGAAAATGGGTTTGCATCAGAAGAAACAAGTTTATTATATTTGTGATCTTTGTGTTCCCTTTCAGTGCCATCATATAGAGAGACATCTGGAAGCCGTAAATATTTATCATCATTCCTATCAACATCTTCAATCCCTTCAACAGGTGCTAACTGATTCCTATTTGCATCTCCAGTATAAGAGTTCTCTATTTCTGTGACAGAACATTCCTCCAAAGACACCACTTTGGATTTCAATAACCTTCCCTCAATTTTTGAGCATTCTTGAAAATCCTTCGTATCTATAGAACCTGCAAGAACACCTAGAGTTTTTATAGATCCACCCTGCACTCCATGCTTTAATAAAGAAGGTAGAAAGCTATCATCTTCGCAACAAGGGATCCTATAAATCCAGGAAAAAACTGAATAGATTAAAAGAAAAGAAGAGAGTGAATTACCATTTTGCAAATTTGAAAAGTCTAAGAAAAGAAAAAGGAGAGAATCAATAATATGCAGCTAACCATGCTTGTCAGCCTTCTTCTAAGAGGATAATGATCATGATCACAAAGTCTAACCAAAGAATCATTTTCTAAAGCCAATGAAAGCAATAGCAGCTTCATCGAAGACAAAATCACAAGCACAAACCCTTTCATGGTTCTTCTTTCTCATAGAACAAAAACATTGTCAGAAGACTCAACACTCATCAAGCCCAAGCCAAAAGAATTCATCTATAGCAAACACCAAAAAACAACAACAAATGATGGCTTTACCATTACCTGCATTTTGATCTCCATTGCATGGACTCCCGTCTGTGTCCAAAGAAGCATGACCCTTTCTGCAAATGCATCGAGGAGTCTTGGGAGGGCAAGGATGATGATTCAGAGGCGAGTTGCTCGAAGCCGAGAACAATCGGCCAGAGAGGAGATTCAAGGCTCTTGGGCATTTTACGAAAGACATCTCGAAATTGATCGAAGCCCATTTCTAATTAAATCCACAGGTTGGAGAGTTCTCGAAGTGAAGACCACCAACATTACCGAGAGAAAGAAGGCTGGTGACATAATCAAGAAAGGGGCTTCTTAGACAAACTTCGGTTGTTGGCATTGGCTTTCCAACGCCTATGGTGGTTGACACTCTCGTTGTCAGTTTCTCACCAAAACCCACCATAAAGTCAACAAAATATGTTCAACAGAAATAAAATTTGAAGTTTGATCTGAAACACTTTTACGACAGAAATAAAATTTTGCACCTATTTTTTATCGAAAAGTAACGACGGATTCGCGATACAAAAATTTGTCTCAAAATCCGTCGCTAATTTAGCGACGGATTTTGAGACAAATTTTTTTTGTCGCTAATTAGCGACGGATTTTGAGACATTTTTTCGATCGCTAATTTTAATTTTAGGGACGAATAGTCTTTAGTTAATCTGTCACAAATTTACAACGAAAATAATCCGTCACAATTTTCTGTCGCTAATTAACATTTTTCTTATAGTGTTTGGGTACTAGGTTTTGGGTAGATGCGTTTAAGAGTGTTGTATATCTCTTAAAGAGACATCCTAATCTTACTCTTGGTAGCAAGTCTTCTTATGAGTTGCTTTAAGAAAATTTTAAACTATTTTTTTTAAAGATTTTTTTAATGTACTTATTATCCTTACCTGTCATGGAGACCAAAGCTTGTGTATTTGTTGGTTATGATTATAATTATAAACATTATTTGTTCTTTGATCTTGTATTGAACAAGATTTATATATCAAGGCATGTGATATTAGATGAGTCTAAATTTCTTTACTCAAGTGTAAATCCTCTTCTCTTCCACAAATATGTATCTAATTGGTTGCAATGACAATAAGCTCTTAAAACATTTGTAGCTAGACAAGATAACCTGATAACCCCTAGGATTACACTCAACTCCCAAGTATTTCCCAAGTTCCAAACACGTGCAACCATGTCTTACCTAATTTGCCACCTAACTCACTCATATCTAGCTCACCTATTGTATTTGAATCCAAACCCACCACTCCCCTTTTCAGTGTTTCGGTTGAATCTAAGACTGTGCCTTGTGCCAAACCGAGCAAATATTTAACTGAGACTTATTTTCTCACCGGGGATAAATCTGGTGGTTGATATCACACCTCATGAGAAAGTACAATAGCTTAGTAGAACACATCTCATGGTTACTTGATCTCAAGATTGTACTTTAAAGCTTAGGTTCTTGTCCACCAAAAATTCTTTAAGGTTTGCCCTCATAAGTGAGTAATGCCGCCGCCTACGTGGTCGATTGGGTGGTTGTGAGGGTGTTGAGATGTAAGCGTCGGATCAAACCCCACTGTGTGTCCATAAATTTTAGAGGTGGGCCACATAAGGCCAGGTGGTCGTGGGGCCTCACTCGGGGTTTTCCTTACTTGAGCAAGGGTTCCTCGTCATTTAAAAAAAAGATATTTTTGAGAATATGATGATACTTTTACATTTTGTCAGTCTTTAGAAGAAACCCGTGAACCTATATGGGTCCATAATTCCCAACTATACATTCTACGGTTGAGTAATCACTTTATAAGGTGAGCTTGAACTAGTGTTTGGGCAGAACACCTTCTAACCAGGGGGCACGTAGTGGCTGGTCCTACTATTACAAGGGAGTGGCCCACTTATTAAAACGGGTCGGATCAGGTTTAATCGGAATATACAAATGCAATGTGATGTCGCACATGATCACCCTCCATCTGTTGTTGTACAACCTGCCAAAGTAGGGCCAACAACAGACAAAAGGTGATCTAGCGCTGCAGTACATTGCATTCATGCAATGCAATTGCACCTTATCTCAATTGTAGATTCTTCTTACATGCCTTGACTGGAGTCTCTCATTGATACTAATGAAAGCGTTAGTGGTTAATTAATAAAAATTAGTGGGGAAGGGGTTACGTTAATGTGAAAGGGTTCATATTTTTCTTTCGCTGTAAACAGAGTTACAGAGGCATGGCTTCTTGATGAGTGTAGCCAAGATGATCTCATTTTTTTAATGGGTTCATGTCCTGCTCACCATTGGCTCTAAGGCTTTAGCGCATTGTGAGTGTCGATAGGTTGAAGAGAACGCTGAGCACCTGCGTGTAGCTTCGTCATGACATGTAGTTCTGTTTTAAAGATACGCCAACTGGGTCCTCCTCCTTTCAACCATCCTCTTGCCCTTCCTCCTGTTTTTTCAGGCGCCACTGCATCCTTCCTATTCGGCCTTTTGGCTGCAATCGGCAAACCATTTTCTGTAGCACGTCCCTGCCCCCTCCTCTTTGGTCATTCTGCATTTTTCAACCCACCATTCTCGGACGTTCGTAGATCATCTACCCCTTGACACGCCCGGCTGGTTGTGCCGATGAGCCATTCATCATCAACACCTCCTTGAACGTCTTTCTTCCCTCCCCGTCACCACCGGCCGTCTGTAGTTAGCTGCTTCCTATTTTCTATATCACGTTTGCAACCAGCCCCAGGCCAGCCGGAGCACCTCCCTCTCGCCGGGTGGCCGGACACCACGCCGCCCGCAGTCGTCCACTGCCTGTACTCCAACACCCGCCCCTCATGGTGGATCACGATTGCCATGGCACATATAACTTCAGTATATAGCATCCTTTCTGCAATCCCCAAGTGAGCCCCTGTTTCAGGAAAGCGGATCCCGTCAATCTCACCCCGAGTTTAGACCTGTAGCTACAGTACAGAGGGTAGGTAAGGTTTTGTGGTTGTAAACGCCGGTCAGGCCAAATGAGATTTTTTCTTCAAATGGAAAACAAGAGTGCCACGTGGAATAATCGTGGTACCTCTCTCAACGTACAGACAGGATTGTTTAATAAAAAAAAACTCATTTGACAAATGACCTGATTCGGACCCTGGTAAACGCTGAGCGTTTGACAGGATCCGGTCTCTTGTTTCAAAGCAAAGATACAAGGATCTTTCTAAATGGGGCCTGCACTATGTGACTGTGAGCCTCATGTATATTTAAGGGATCCCCCCACCTGCTGACTCAAGCGTATTTGGTGGTCATCAAGTGGAAAAAGTATGTATTAAATAATATTTAAACTATATTTTATTTATGATATTTATCGGATATCTGATCTGACCTACATCTACCCGAGTTTGATATATGCATTTTTAGTCAAAATAAGTTCCTCAAATTGTATGCATTTGAGTTTAAATTTTCATTATCTTCTTCACCGGCCAGACAAAACTAAAACCCGACCGATATGATTCCCCCATCTCTCTCTCCGACCCACAACTGCATATCTGGTCATCCGATAAATATTCAATCCCACCACACATCCAACTTGGGAACTGCGCATCTCATTTGAGGAACAGTGAAAGTGGGATCCACTCACACGTGTCCTTCAAGTGAGATGCGGATGGGGACTGAAATACCTGATCGGCTATATAGGTTAGATCACCTGATTGGTTATATATAATAGATTACCTGATCGGCTTGGCCCTCGAATAAAACTCAAAAGCTGAAGAAACCGAGTGACTGAGACTCTCTCTCTCTCTATATATATATATTTCTTGGCCTGCAACTCTTTCTTGTTGCCTTTCAATTTCAAGAGTTGATGAGCTCCCCCATCCCCTTCCGTGTCAGGAGCGTCTGGAAAGAAAACGTCACCAAGGAGATGTGCACCATCGGCGGCCTCCTTTCCACTCATCCTTTCATCTCCCTCACCACCAAACTGATGGACTACCGAGACAGAATCCCAGCGGGGGCTTTGCCGGGAGACGCTGATGCCAATTACGCCGATCTCCGGCAGATTGCCTCCACCTCCTTGATCCTGCAGGTGGGCATCGCCCTCTGCAATGAAGCCGGCCACCTCCCGCAATGCCCAGAAACGAGGGAGCCCTACTTGTGGGAGTTCAATCTTAGGGTGCTCGACCCCGAGCACGTCGTCCCTGCTCCTGCGGAGCAAGCCCTCAAGGAGTGGGGCGTCGATGGGGAGGAGAACAAGGCCAGAGGGATCTCTCAGGAGCAATTCGGGGTCGGGCTGTCCGTCTCCACCGCGTTCCCCTGGAGGGACGACCTTCGCTGGGTCGTTTTCAAGGGCGGGTTCGACTTCGCCAGCCTCATGAAGTTTCTTGAGATAGGCAAGGATCTGCCTGAGAAGCGCGAGGAGTTCATCGGTTTGGTTGGGAAGTACTTCCGGAAGTTCTACGATGTCATGCACTTGGCGAAGGTGCTGGGCGTCTCTCAGGGAGCTGCGACGCTCGATAGCGTGGCGGAGGCGATGGATGTGAATAGGGTCGACGACGAGCCACTCCACCACCGGACGGCGTCGGATAGCCTGCTGGCGTTGTGCGTGTTCTTGAAGATGAGGAAGGAGCGGTTCGGCAATGGCTTGCGAAAGATTCACGCCAACATGCTCTTTGGTCTCACCAAGTCAGAAGATGACGTTTGATTGTGAGGGAGACTGTTTTCTTGGTGGTCTTTTCGTTCTGATTCGATTCTTGGTGTTTCTTCTTCTGTTTTGCTTTCAGTTTTTTCGGTTTGGTGTTGTTGATGATGGTGGTGGTTGTGGAAAATTCTTTGATTTTTGGGTGCATACCTAATACCGAGGTTTTTTTTCTATTCAGTGTGAGAGATTGATCGCTGTTAATTAGATTCGTTTCAGTTCATTGCATTTGGCCTTCTACCTTTGGTGCTTTAGTGTTGATTTTTCACGTTTTAAAATATCGTTCGGATGGGAGAATGAATATGGGAGTTGTCAACTCCCTGGCATGGACGTTAAACCGAGTCTTGATTAAGGCGCTCAATGTTACTCGGCATCTGAATCTTGAATTTGGTTTGAGGTTGGCGCATATCCATGAATATATATATATATATATATATATATATATATATATATATATATATATATATATATATATATATATATATATATATATATATATATAGAGAGAGAGAGAGAGAGAGAGAGAGAGAGAGAGAGAGAGAGAGAGATTGTTTTCACTAGTAAGCTTTCTCACCTGTAAAAATTTCATCGTTTTTCCATCATTACAACACTGGAAAATGAAACACGTTTGCAAAGCCAAGGATAACTTTCTCACAAGTAGAAAAAAAAGGCTTAAGCTTAATTTAGGTGAGAGAGTTTCGGATAGTTGTAAATCAAATCAGTTCCACTCATCCCCTATGCAAGGTTATTAAATGCGATGAGGCGAAGCAAGGCGTTGAGCCTGTTATGAAGCGAGGCGTAAGCCTCGAGGCGTTGAAGCGTAAGCTTCATGATCAAAATAATAAATATATATAATATTAATAAAATAATAAAATTTTCAAATAAAACTACTAATCAACGTCAATATACAATAATCACCAAAAGAAAAAAAGACAAAAATGAAGCACAAGAACAACCGTGTAAATTTCAATCGAAGATCAATATAAAAATGAAAAACTACAAGCCGTTCCCTCAATTTAAGCATCAAAGTAAATCAAATTCGGTCAATTACACAAAAACAAGAGGCTTGTTTTCTCGTCTCCGATACAATACCAAAAGAACACCAAGAACTAACTAACACTTACAGAGAAGAAAACAAATAGCAAGGAAGAGGAAAAAGATAATTGCCTGAAACAATTTGTTGCCCTCGTTAGTGAATTAAAGGAGGACCTTGGCCGATTCAAACGCCGATTTGAGGGCGACGAGGCCAGCTACGACGTCTAGGCCGATGGTGCCATCCCTCTCCCTCAGCTCGTCGAAGAGAGGGCTCAACAACTTCACCCTCCCTGACAGATCGGAGGCCTGCTTCTTCGAGGGGCCGCAACAACTTTCCGACACGGCTTAGATCTCTCGAACGAGGTCGATCAACGACTGCACCACCTCCCTTGCCTCCGACTCCGACTCCGACGCCTCCAATCCAGAGGGAAACGCTTCCCCACCTCCCATTCCTTCCAAACGAAACCGAGCGGCATGTTTGGGGATTCCTTCCTCTGTTCCGAAAGGGGAGGGAGCAAAATGAGGGAAAAAGATCAAAGAACTCTTTTCTTTTCCGTTGTTTGGACGGAGTAGGGGGATGAGTTCCAGGAGGCCTTGCTGATGGAAAAAAATAGAGGTATGGGAATTAGGAGGAGCGAGGGGAAAGTGCAGGGATATTGTTGTGCTCGTACCAGACTACATGATGCGCACACCTTAGAAGCGAAGCGCGCCTCAATGCGAGGCGTGCACTTCAAGCCTGCAAATGCCTCATACAACGCCTCAGTACCTTGAGCTTGCGCTTCACCTCTGAGGCGTACGCTTCAGGTACTGAGGCGTAAGCCTCTCACAACACTGCCCCTATGTTCATCACAATCTTCATAACCCTCCTTGTGATTTTATTGAAGCAAGTTATTTTGATAAAATCAGACTCCATAGATGTGATTTACGTCGTTCATTTAGTGAAGATTAATATTTAAACCGCCAAAATCTAACGTGTAGGATTTTTTCGTGATTAAAAAAATCTATGGTTTAAGTTGCCTAATATGTTTATTACTAATCTAGCGACTCTATCTCCTGTTTTAGATGATTAAAGTGTTTAAATGGACCCAAAGCCTATGGTTTTTGCTTATATGATCCCTGCAATAATGGTCTCACTTATTGAAACTTAGATTTTTTTCGATTTTACAATGACAAATGCTATGGCTACCCCCTGGAGGTGGCCATAGTGGCCACAATCAATTGAAAAGCCCCACTTGTGTGAGGCTTTGGATGCCTCTACCGGTAGAATTGATGGAAGGTGTTTCCTCTCTCTCTCTCTCTCTCTCTCTCTCTCTCCAGTAATTTAAAGTGGGGCATTCAGCTCCCGAGTTGGTGCGTGCTTTGTCAAGCTGCAGAAGAATCTATGTTTCACTTGTTCTGGTATTGCCCAATATTTGTGGAAATCTTTAGCAGGACCTGGAGGCATCCGGAAGTATTTGTTAAGGAGGAGTCCTTTGCGCTAGATCTGATCTTGGGACCGGTTTGTATTAGGCGCAACAAGAGGTGGAGGTTCATCTGGTGGACGTGGTTGCGTACTTCTTGGTGGTTTGTTTGGATGGCGCAAAACGATGCTCATTTTCGTCATATTCCAGTTAACATTCAGAACCTGGTGCATAAAATCTTGGTAGATGTTTATGCGATCTTGCGTATGCATCTTAGTGATCTTCCACTCCCTCCTGCTGATGCTACCTATCCTTTGTCGCAATCTGGGCAAGCGGCTCCGGTGTGAGCCCATTTTATCTGTCTGATGTTCTTTTCTCTTATGCTTTCTTTATTTGTTTTGGCTTTTGCTCATGTTCAGTTCATGGGTTCAACATTTTGTTTATCTTCATGAGTGGTAATGTTGAGTTACCTCTCTCTCTCTCTCTCTCTCTCTCTCTCTCTCTCTCAATAACCAATTTAATGCATAAAATGCTTTAATAGAGCTGGTTCAGGGTTCTACGTCAAATTTTAAGGGTGACAATTCAGGTCCAATGGGCGCATACCTGATCTGAATTGGACCTAAGCCTAGCCAGACCTTATCCAAATTGGTTAAAAATCTTAGACTTGGCGTAACATGGGTGAGTGGTCACTCTAATTTAGTCGTAGGTCTGTCAATGAATTGGGTTTGCTCAGGTACCTGACACAACTTGAACCTAGGTAATCCAAGTACGGGAAAAAATGCCAAAACAAATGTCACTTGGGTCGACCCGAACACAACCCGAGCAACATGCGGGTCAGTTTACAATATAATTTTTATTGGATATACGACCTAACCCAGCTGAGAGTGTCTTCTTATATAATGTTTATGTTAAAAGATTAAAAAATACCCGTTGAATCATTTGAGCCGGGTGCCGGTCCTATCTTTTCGACCCCACGTAACACAAAACTGGGTGCTGCTTATTTGAGATTTTTGAGTTGTTTTTAATGGGTCCTATACCTGACCCACTAGCAGCCCTGAATGTTCATCTTTGGTTTGACCGAGTCGAGCTAGGTCAATTCCGGTTGGGTCAGGGAATTAAACCCGACCCCACTTTCATCTCTAAACTACAGCCTGACCTAAAACGTGAATGGAACATATGCATTTATTACCGGTGAATACATTTTAGGTTTTTATGCACCAACTTAGCTATATGTATGTGAAAATGGGTCCGTGCTAAACCCATTTGATGCTAAACCCTGTGTTAAATGGATTTTTCGGGCTTCTTTCGGTGCTTTTTATGCGGTTCCGGCCCCATAAATGTGTTGGGCATGGTCGATTTACTAAGAATCCACACCTGAATCATGTGTTTTCGATTCTACTTAGTTGCACTTTGTAAGCCAAAACAATATCCCATCATAGTCGGATGCAGATTTGGTTTTAATTTTTTGCTAATAAATACAAGAAATATCTGAATTTGGAAAATATTTGAATCCATTTACATGTAAAAAAGTGGATCGAGTATGAGCTTGTCACCATCTGAATCTGAATTTATATTCGTTTAGCCAATATTCTATTAGTTGAATATGGTATTTGGCCACATCCGATCCAAATCTTAACCATTTACATCCCTAGGTATGGAGCTTTTGTTTTTCAGATACTAAAAGTACATAATCCCATTGAAACCAGATTAAGTTAGGTGAATGAGATGTATGGCCTGAGTAGGAACTGATTTTAGGCTCTGTTTGGGAGCCGCTGTTGGAAGGATTTGGGAAAAGTACAAACACTAGATTTCTGTGGACATGATTTTCAAGGGAGCTTTAAAGTAATTTAAGGATACAAGCTTTCAACTTCTCCAGGTTCCTTACCATGTTTTGGAGAACAAGTTAGTTTTACGTGGAATTTGGAGCAGAGTATAATCAGATTTAATGCATAAAAAATTTAGATCCAGTTCAAATCAAATAGGTATTATTCATGCATTCACCTTTACTAAAACAAAGTTTTCGGGGGCGGGAGACAAGGTCTCCACCCCCGCTCCGTCTCAAAATCCTACCTTCCATCCTTGCACGGATCTTGATTTCAACCTTCATCCCCGTTTCATGTCCTCCATGCCCGATCCAAACGGGGTGAGGCGGGGCAGGACCCCGGCCCATTTCCCTCAGTCCACTGCCATCTCTAAAGAAGGATTAATGATGGGGCAAGGCCGGAATCGAGGATGGGGATGGGTCAGGGCAGGGGGGAAAGCATAGGTCCATCCCCGCCGCCATCCCCGCACGGGTTTTGATTTTAACCTCCATCTCCATTTCATGTCCTCCATATCCCCTGTCCAAATGGGACGAGGCGGGGTGGGGTCCCGTTTCCCCCGTTTCACTGCCATCCCTAATATCAATCTCAATCGTCGTAAAGTAATCAACCAAAAAAATAAGAATATAACCAAAATCCACAAATGACTTCCTATGGTAGTATGACCACTTTTATTTAAACAAGAGATAAAACTATTCAAAATGTTGGAAAAAAAAAGAAATACGACAAGAATCATCCTTATATTGCAGGAGCTCATAAAAATCTAACATAAAAAATATCATGATAATATATAATTCAATAATAACAAGGGCATGATATTCAAAATGGTAATATTTGAAAAAAAAAAAACTTCACATATTTTACTTGTAATACCTTTCTCTACCCCCCTCCACTTGCACAATCACATTTGGCTACATAGATCTATATTCATTTGTGTGCTGCACAATATTGACATTAAAAAAAAAGAGCATAAAACGTGATTTTTTTTTTTGCTTTTTTTTTTTGAAGTTTGGTTGTACACAGACTAACCCAAGACACATCAGGCACCCATTGGAATCCTTCTTATTGAGGGAGTTGAACTTGTGGTTTTATGGGAATTTGGAGTTGGATTCTTGGCCAAACTTTAAGCCTCCCTCCATTTCCTTCTCCCAAACAGCTTCTGATTTCGCTTGGAGTGGTCAACGTTAGATAACTGTTTCTCACCTCTTCCAACACGCATCTTTCAAAAACTGCCTTAGTACCATACTGGCTACATTGGCTTAATGGAATAAAGCTAATATGTGGTAGAGCCTAAGCAAAATCAAGTGGTGCTGGGTTCCATATAGGTTCTAACCCAATTGACATTCTTACAAAGTAAAAAGGAGCAACCTGATGGATATAATGTGAAACCTCACTTTGACATGAAAACACCCTTTCCATGTATTGTCAAAACCTAGTGTTACCAAAATGTGGTGTTGAGGATGTAGTTGCCAAAAACGTCCTCTTGTAAATGGTGTCAAAAAGCGGTATTGGGGCTGCCAACTTCATCCCTAAAGCTTGGCAACACCATTTCTCTCCAACAACAAAGGTTACAAGGAAAAACACCACCATCAACGGGGGCTCCTGAGCAGCTAGTGCACGTCACCTTGTACAAAGGTAGGCTCAAGCGTCTATTCTGCTCGTGAGTGTAATGGTATAAGCCTGACTGATTGAACAGAGACGAAAGTCGGCCATAGTGATCTAGGAGTCTCGTATGGAAGAGCTCTCGCTCAACGGATCATGCCGGGATAACAGGCTGATGACTCCAAAGAGCTCTTATCGACGGAGTCGTTTGGCATCTCGATGTCGACTTATCACAGCATGGGGTTGAAGAAGAGACGTTGCATGTTCAAAACCCAATGGTATAGTTGTATAGCGGGTAAGGGTTTACCTAACCCAACAACATTGCTCTGAAATGGTGAAAGCTGTTGAGGAAACATCAATGCATGTCCAATCCAAGGTTACCAAGCAGAGCTTAAATTGTGGCAGTAATTTGCCACCACTGTGAGCAATGAAGATGCATGTTTGTATGTCAATGTAATTTTCTTTTTTAATTTATAACCTGAAAAAAACAGTGCCGGACCTGGTCATGACATAGCTACGGTCGTCATGCCGGCAGCCTAAAACTCCAATGCTAAGACCCATGCCCACGGGGTCTATGCTACGTGTTGGCTTGCGCAGAAGGGTGACACCCATGAGAATCAAACCTTGACTGCCCGTTTAGCAGCCAAGGTCCCACCCCCGACACGCCAACTCCCCTTGGGGCATGTCAATATAACTTGAGATGCACTTTGTAATTTTCAATGTCCTCCCATTTTGTAATGATTTACAAAAAGTTCATCTTTTATATAACTAAAGGAAAAGATAGCATATCGTTATCCTATATATTGTGCATCATTTGCGTGACTATTTTTATTAAAGCTAGAAGTAAAAAAAAGTAACATGACATTTTATTCTATTGCAATTTAATAGTTTATTTTTCTTCATAGCAAATTTAATAATTCATTTAATGAAGGAAGCAGCTGAAATTGTAAATACGTTGATGACATAAAAAGAAAAAGGGTAGCAAGTTTGTTTATGTAATGAAAAAAGGGTAAACTCAATGCTATCAAAATTGAATTGATTCAATGTAGGGACGAATATGGACCCCTATACATCGGGCGATCCATACCTAAATCTGCTGAATCAGGCCAGGTTGGCCCAATTCATCCTGAATCGTGTGTGTGTGTGTGTGTATGTGTTAGCTGCCTACCACTTGTTTAGCATATTGCCAGCCTACCACTAGTGAACAAGTGTTTTTAAGTTGTTTTTTCATAAATCTGACTCTAAAGATGTGTTTGGCATGGTCGATTTGCTAGAAAAAAACATTTAGATCATGTTTTTTTATAAAAAAATATAATTTGTTAAGTCATAAATATTTATGAAAAATTTAAACCATCGATTTTTTAGCCTTATAAAAGTCTACCTGTGTATTAAAATCAGAATGATCCAAGAGTCAATTCCTATAAAAATGAAGCATTCAGTCACATTTGTATGGTCATATTTAAGAAAAATATGAAAACCCTCTTCAAAAGCATGGTAAGCTGGCGGTAGGCCAGAAAAGTGGCAGGCAGTTTTCACCTTATATATATTCAATTTTTTTATTTTTCTGATTTTTGTTAAAAAATTGTTCTTTTAATGGACTGATTCAAATTGATTTGATTGGGTTTTATTCGGGAGTTTCTTTTTTCAAAAAATAATTCATTTCAAAAACCGATTCTAGCATTGGGTAAAATTATGAATATTTCTTTTGTATCTCCCTTAACATTGCTTTAAAAACTTATCTTTCTTTGAAAGGAAAGTAGTCCTACTTTTAAGGACTACCACTTAGTAAACTAATAAAGAAATTAATGAAACAAGAACTTTTCCTCGATTGAATAGAAGCATCTAGCAATCAGAAAGAATATTTCAATTGTACGTTGATTAAGTGTCTACAATAGCATGATCTTAATCTTCCTAGTGAGGAAAAATGCATTAACTAGTTTCAGTCAACCGTGAAAGATTACACAATATGTTATAAGGGGCCACATTCTCCCCCCATCTTCAAATATTCTTTCTCTAAAAGCAGGATCTCAAAATCCTGGGGGATTAGTTTTTAAGCTAATGGTACATGGGCAGGCTGTAGTTGAGGCCATAGTGACAAAAGTTAAAAACGGCAAAAGAGAATTTGAATTTTTTTCAAAAATCTCGCATTTTTTTTGGCAAAATATCGCCAATAAAAAATAAATTAAAAAATATAAAAATATTTTTTAACAGAAAATATTAATAAAACTTATTTAAAAACAAAACATGGGTTTTTCATTATAATAGTCGTTTAAAACGTAACTATCACATTTAAATCGTGGTATTTATGTTTTGTTATAAAATCTTGCAAGAAATTAAAGTTTTAAACTTTCAGGCAATTTCTCGCGATATTATCGTGAGATTTTCATAAATCTTTCGATATTTATCACTATGGTTGAGGGCCGCGTAGCTAGGATTCATGTGAGGGGGGGGGGGGGGCAAATAGTCGGGGTTTGGGGGCAACGCCCCAGAAAAATTTTTTTTTGAGATAAAATAAAAAATGGCTACAATTATTAATAAAGATCTATTTCATATGGACAAATCAAACTATTTGCTGCAGTCAGGGCTGGGCTAGGACCGGGCTGGGCTACAAAAATGGATAAAAATCTTTTTCATATGGAATCAGGGCTGGGCTAGGACTGGGCTTTAAAAAAAAAAAAAGTAACTGTTTCGGGAGGCAGCCCAGTCCTGCGCCCCCCCTAGCTACGCCTTTGGTTGAGGCACACCTTGCTACTTGAGGCATTTTGACTCGTCACAGTTTGGACCAATGTTGTATTGGTATCGGCCTTGTATAGTTTGGCCAATGATTCAGGTGAATTGGCTGACACCGACACTCAAGTCAAGCATTCTGAATCGACTAAAAAATATTAGGTGTCAATCAGGCTGTGACACGTGTCAAAACATTGAAATAATATTTAAACATTAATTTTTAGTTTTATATTTATTTAAAAATAACCTATTCAGGGGTAATGTATATTTATTTTTTGCCGATACTGTACATATCAGCCGATACATGCAGATACACACTGATACTGACAACACTGGTTAGGACCATATATAACACTTTGGAACAGGGTTGATGCTCACGTACCGATGGGGGGGGCTCAAAACAAAAACAAAGGGTTGATGCTTGCAGCTTGTTCATTCTATTGTCCCACAAGAAAATGAGCGTATCCTAATATGAATATGGGTAACCCTGAAAATGGGGCACACGCAATAAGGAGAATCCAATGTACGTAAAAATGTCACCCTAGATGAACAGATAGTTGAAATGAAAGGGGTGAACATTAAGGGGGTGCATTTGTGTTGCACGCAAGGGGCGGAGTCCACATGGAAAGCTGATCCGAATTCCTTTCCACTGAAAGAGGGTCCGAGCACTCTTATACAAGAAAGGTTTTCACAGAAATAAATGTCTATCACAAAGTTGTCATACTAGAAAGCGGAAGCGAGAAGCTATACGAAAAGCAAAAGCAGAAGCAAGAAGCGAAAAATGATACAGAAAGCGAAAGCTAGAAGCAATGCATTTTAAAATATATAAAAAGCAAAAAGCGGGGAATAAAAAAAAGAAATATAAGAATTGAATGGAAATCAAAATCGAACACATAAAAACTAAAATAAGTGACTTATATTAAATTTCATGATTTTTTGAAATTTTAACAAAAATTAAAAATGATTACCAATTTAAAAAAAGCACATGCAAGTGAGTGAGAAGAGTGAGAGAAAACACTTAAAAAACATGAAGTTGAGTAATAGAACATATATGAAGAATAGATGAAGTGTGTGAAAAGTATAAGATAAGTGTGGGAGAATCTAAGTTCTCATCAAGTTTCGGAAGCAAGGAGTATCGCGCTTCCAAAGTGAGCTTCCTACCTATATATAAAAAGCCTCCGGTAACTCTTGTCTATCATTGATTTTTTTTTTCTAATTTGAAAAAACCATGACAGGTTGAACATCGTACTGTCCATCAAGAGGGTGTTACGCCGACGGCAAACTGCAGTCAGTGTCTGTAGTGCAAAACTACATGAATTCTCCTTCTATGCCCACTCAGGATAGTTTTCCATTTGACTTGAGCCTTATCTCAAAGGATACGGGGCTCTGGGAATCAAACTTCAACTTCTTTTTTTTAACTTGCAAATGTCCCAGCACAAGGTGAGGTGCACTAACAACTCCTACCTAACAAGCATAGCCCTCCATTTGGTTATCAAACTTCAACTTCTTTTAACTTGAAAGCCTTGATGCAATGAGAAGAATGTAAAACTATGACCCAAAGCGTTTGGCCTAGGCCGTTTGATAGACAGTCTAGGTTCAAATCTCATGGGTGTCACCCTATTGCATAAACCGAAGTCTGGCGACTCTCTGGGATCAACGGTTTAAGTCCTCAGAGTTTTACGCTGACATGGACAGAGAGCATTAAGTACGGTAGGATGAGCCAGAGCGGCTAGGTCTATGTGCCTGTAACGGTTTCTTCTAGTAAAATATATGTAAAACTAAGCCATGTATTCACATTAAAAAGGCATTGCATTGACTTTACAAATAGCTGACGTCATTTATTAGAAGGATTCATTACAGCTTATAACTGCAACTAGTAGTTATGGACCTAGTCCACCCAGTGGCATGTAATCCTAGTGCCATCTCTTAAGGGAGAGGCCAGAGTTTTGGCATTTGTTTTGATGCACATCACCATGTACATTACCCGTGTGCATGCCTGTGTACATTCTTCACCTCAATAAAAAAGGAGGGATTTTAATCCCCTAACCTTCTCAGAAAAAAATAGCAATTATGGCATGCTCTTTGGGTGATATTAAGAGAAGTTGCATGGATTGCAATACATTAGCTTGGAATTTTAATAATTGCATTCAATTCTCAATTCTGATTTTAGCAAAAAAAAAAAAAAAAACTCATTGGTGCGACTTATTCAAGATCGATTCTCCATGAGATCATCATACCAGTGGCTAGCCTAATGGGTGGTCCTTTGTGGTATTAGGACATATGCCCGAGGTTTACTACAGTGGAGGTCATGACCCACTAAGTGACCTTAGTTCTTAGGCATGTTCCATTTCATATATATAATGTATTTTTTAAGAAAATGTGATTTTTGAATGCTTAAATATTTACAAAAATTTCAAGCCATTGGATGTGATCTACAAGCATTTTTTTATTTTTTTTATTTTTAGTTTTTTTTTTATATAACTGACCCTATGGTTGTGATCTAGAAGGTTTGTTTAGTAAAAAATGACATTGAATTATGTGATTGAGACATCTAAGAAGGTTTTTTTTAAGGGATTCAAAAGTCAATGGCTTGCAATGCACTAAAATTTCACATTCAAAAAATCATATTTTTAGATCAAAATAACACGACTCAAAGGTTCGATCTTTAGCAAATAAACCATGTTGATGTGGTCAAATTCAATCAATAAAGCTTAACTTATGATTTTCAGCTCAATATTACAGTGAGATTAGTTGACCTAAAGCATGTTTTTGACCTAACAAAACCTACAGATCATATCCGTACAGCTTGGTCGACAAAAAAAACAAGAAAATGTGAAAGAAGAGGTAGTTTTTACTTAAGGTATGGTACAGTTGAGGTATATATATATATATATATATATATATATATATATATATATATATATAATCACTAGAACATGATAACCAAAATATGTGAACTGGAAATATGGGCATCACTTTTTTTTCAAATCCTACTGTGTGGATGTGCTTGGCATGATGAATTTGTTAGGAATCAACCATTGGATCATGTATTTTCAATGAAAAATATGATTTTTGGATGCTTGAATATTTATGAAGAATATGAGCCATTGATTTTAAAGCTTTAAAAAAATCTCATTTATGCATCAAAATTGGATGATTCAAGAAAGTGTTCTTATGAAACCAAGCATGTAGATCACATATGTATGGTTAGATTTAAAAAAGAATAAAAAAACACATAAAAATATGGTTCACACATTAGCTCTCATATTTTTAGTTATCATATTCTAGTGAGTATATATATATATATATATATATATATATATATATATATATATATATATATATATATATATATATATATATATATATATATATATAAACTAAAATATGTAATTTAGTTAAATAAGTAAACTAGTACCAGCAGAGATTTTTATAGGTTTTTATTATTTTTTCTAAAATTTTACCCTATGGCTAGATGCATGGTTTTATAGAAACATACTCTTGGATTATCCGATTACAATGTATAAGAAGGATCTTTTAAGGCTTGAAAATCAATGGCTTAGCTTAAGACTTGATTTTCATATTGGGCTGTTCTTGTTGGTTCAACTAGTAAATGCATTCGGCGTGGTTTATTTGCTAGGAATCGACTATTAGATCATCGTAATCAAATCAAAAATTTTGTTTTTTATGCTTGAATATTTATGAAAATTCTAAGCGGTTGATTTTCAATCCTTAAAAGAATCTAATTGGATGATCCAAGAGTCTGTTTCTATAAAACCAAATGTCTAAATCACATTAGTACGGTAAAATTTTCAAAAAAAAGTAAAAAAAGACAATTAAAATCTTGTTTCATACTAGTAAGCATATTTTAGTTATCCTATATATATATATATATATATATACACACACTTGTGTGTGTCTTAAAAAATTGCAAACTCACATCACAAACTTCTTGTGAGTCACCGTTGGTATGCCTGTTTATGTTTGATAGTTTGATTGATGCTAGTTTGATTGTTTCTCTATTTCAGTTTCTGAACTCCATGAGTACGCATCCACTCGTGATAGTGCTCCATTCTGCTGGAGCTTAACCATAGATGTTGTTATTGATGTATAGATTCATAAATGACTTTTTGATAAGGTACATGCTATACTCTTGACGATGACCATGATGTACATGCTTGACTCTGATGGATTTTGGGTAATCATCTATGGGCTGGATAACACCTTGGTTCAAATCATAGCACCTGATTTTTTCATACGACAACTCACACGGCACTCATCTACCTATTTATTAGATAGCAAAATTACAAAAAATTATTAAAAAATAACATGATTAACGAAAACAATTTTTAAAAATGATAAATAGCATATAGGGTTTAATTTAATTGCAGGCTTTTAAGACAATACCATAACTGACCGTGAACGAATTTTTTTAATAAGCATAGCTAATTTACTGTTTTTTAACAGTTTTGCTCTTTTGTTTGGCAGAAATAATGTGGCTTGATTTTTTCAAGTGACAACTTACACGGCGCCTGAATTTTTTAGGCGACAACTTAGACAAGTGGTATTAACCAAGGTGGCTAATTTTTCATGCAACAAAATAGCAAAACCATCAAGAAAAAAGCATTTGGACTAATTTGTCATATTTTCAGTCATAAATAGGCCATTTTTGTTATTTTTTCTCTCATCCAATATTGAATGGTGCCAATAAATTTAATCATAATTTTACAAAATGAAGAATAAAAATGAACATGTGATCCAAACTTAAGATATGAAATTAAATCCCTATTCAATTTTTTTAATTATTTTTTTAAAGTAGTTTTTGTGTTCTAAACATTTCTCTCAAAAAAAGAATTTTTTGCCATCTAGGTCAGACTTGGTTTGGATCTAGTCACCACAAAATCTGACATAAGAGTATGTATTCTAGTGGGATTTGAATTTATATTGAAAGTCAAAATGAAAAAGTAAAATACTAAATATTGAATTTATATTTGATGGGATATCCGACCTAAACACAATCTATTGACATCTTTGGTTGATGGTAATTCCCTTCGAATGCAGATACGACTTATCACGCAACTCAAGTTCGATGTGTGAGTTTGAAAATCACTTGAAAAATAAGACATGAGGTGTGGTTTTTAAATTTTTCATTAATAAAAAGTTGATTTGTTATATTTAATATATAAAAAAAGTTATTAAAAACTAAAATCATATAAGTAGATACAGAGTGGCGTCTGCTTGTCGTGTCCGACTCATGTCACTCATGACACGTACTCTAAAGGCGAGAAAGCAACTGCGTGAACCGTTGAAGGTTCAGTGTAGTTAGAGCCTAAAACACAGACAAAATAACAACTATGAACTAACGAGAGGGTGTTCAAACTTGATGAGTGAAGAAAAAAAGCAGACCAGGGCCTTTTAATCTCTGGAGTCTCTGACTTCTCATTTAGTCAGATTTGGAATCACATATTCTAATTGTATTCAGAGAGTTCTAGATTGGTGTTGCTTCAGGGAGTCAACTCCATTAGATCGATATTTTTTATGTCCCCCCTCTTCTTCAACTCCAACTCCAAGCCACCCTCGTTGAAAGGTAAGCTCCCAACATTCAATCCGACTAAAGAAATCGTTCTTGTCAATAACTATCTATAGATCTAGTACTCGTTTTTTGCTTTTGGTCTGCTTCTTTTCTTTTTCGTGATTGGTTTATTCAGTTCTTGTTGGTTGTTGATATACAGTGATTTCTATCCATTTAGCACTAGCACTACCATTTTCACCACCATGAATCTTTATATTCCCTTTTTCCTCTTTCTTTCTTGAATGGTTTGATTCAGTCTAGAGATTCCAAGACCTTATGGTTCTTGTGAAGGCCGTAAATTTGTCATGAAATCTATTTAGTACTGCCACTTTTTTTTCGTTTTCTTTCTTTATTTCTTGAATGGTGGTGTTGATTCAATCTAGAGATTCCAGGAACTGATATTTCAGGTGGAGTTTGTATTAATGTTGTCATGAAAACCGGGCTTTCTAGTAGCAACTGGAGAAAAATGGGAGTCTAGGGCAAACTCTGTGGGGGATTCTGTTATTTGATGGGTGTGTTGTGCTTGTGCACATAAGACATGTGAGCCGGTTAGTTTCGGGGCTAGTTCCCTTGTGTGGCTAGAAAAATGTAGAGGAAGTAGCCGTCGAGTAGTTTCTCACAGCTCGGATACGAAACAATGGATAGGAGGAGCGAGGAGATAGCTCCTCGCTCGGTTAATTCGAATCCGAGACCGTCTGAGTTCGCCTTGTCGGACATTGGAAGGCCGGTGAATTTCTCCATTCAGACAGGCGAGGAATTTTCTTTGGAATTCATACAGGAGCGTGGTGCATTCAGGAAGCCCTTTGCATCACCAGTTTCAAACAGCCATATTGATACCAATGTGGCTGGCAGTAGCAATCCCGCTGCTGCCTATGAAGACCTCAAGGCTGTGCGTAGCATTCCCCGTGTGGGATCTGAAAGTGGGTCCGAGGATTCCCTGATTTCAGGTGAAGGGATGCAGAATCATAAGGAGTTGGGGAACAAGGGCTATGCTGGGTTTGGCAGCAAAGTGTTTGGGGAATCTGCAGAAAATGTGCCTTGTGCTTCCTTAGGAGTCGGGTTGATCACTTGATTCGTATTGATGCTCCTTATGTGCTTGGTGACCATGGTTATGTGTCTTCTGCGGCTTCTGACAGTTCACTGTCAGAGAAGATGAAGCTTTTGTGCAGTTATGGGGGTACAATGTTGCCGAGGCCTAGTGATGGAAAACTTAGATATGTCGGGGATCAAGTTGAGAAAGGATATTTTATTTCAAGAATTCATGCAGAAAATGTTAGAAGTTCGTGAACAAGTCTGTCTGATCAAATATCAACTGCCTGGCGAGGATCTCGATGCCCTTGTTTCTGTCACTTGTAATGAAGATCTTCAGAATATGATGGAGGAATGGGCTAGTGCAGAAGGAGTTGATGTCTCTCACAAACTGAGGGTTTTTCTTTTCTCCCAGAGTGACCTAGAATATGCTGATGGCAATGTTGTATGTTCCAAGTTTGGCATTGATTACCATTACGTAGTTGCTGTCAATGGACTGGCTAAACCTGGATCTAGAAAGAGCTCAATTGATCAGGGTTTAGCTTCTGCATCAGGAACTCATTTGGATGAACTAATCAATAACAATGCTGGAAGTGAGGAGGAGAGTGTCGGAGTCGCAGCACAGCAAGTTGCTTCTGCTACTTCTCCATTAACTGATATGCTTCCGCCTGCATCAAGTGAAAGCTTTCGTGCCACACCTGCTGTAAGTGTTTCTTTTGCTGCAAATGCTCCATCATCTACCGAGAACATTTATGGTATGTCAAATCAGCATGGTTGCACTGATTTCACTACACAATTTTATCATAAAAATGCACCTCATTTTGGGGTTAGTGAGCTTCAACCAGTACTGGGAATGAGCCCTCTTGAGACCAGCCACCACACAGAGAGCAGAAAGACCATGCTCACAGCACTCGTGAACAAATATGGTCAAGGTTCCTATTATGCACAGTTGGAGGAAGATCTGCCAGTGAGACCATCTCAGAGGTTACTTCCACAACGGGTTCCTAATTTTCCTGCAGCATCACCTTATACTGGCTTTAGATTACAGGAACCACTAATCAAGGGGGGAGATATGAAAACAAAAGATGGATCAATTGTGCTACAGTGGGATTGTACTGGTAGTCTGGTACTAATGTTTGGGAACCGGAGGATGATGTTGGCATTCTGAGCCAGCAACCTAATGGTATTGCACTTGAACGCCATAATACTGAGCATATTGATCTTCTCCTAAATAATAACTCGGGAGGCTTTCCCATTTCGATCCATCGTGCAGCGCATGAAGTTACGTCTACTGTTTCTGCCCATGAAGGAGTCACCAGTTCCCTGCCTCCAAAATGCTCAAAGACTGGACCAGATCCTTGCCCGCCTGGTTCACTCTATGTTGGTCAATTTATGAAACAAACAGTGACAGTACTGATGATCACCGTGCCTCACTTGGAGGGGTTATTCCTCCACAAGCAGATAGTGGGACAGAGTATGGCTATTTTGAGCAGCCTATGCTTCCAAAGCTGATCTTTCGTTCTGAGAGGATTCCTCGTGAGCAAATTGATTCACTGAACAGACTTTTGAAATCGGATGATTCTGTCAACTCCCATTTCATGATGCTGCAGCAGCCAAATCCCATCAATGGTATGGTGCAGGGAGAAATGTTGGCTGCCCAGGCGCCTCCTTCATATGTGTGTCCTAGCCTTGGGGATGGAATCATGCAATTTCAACAACATAAGGGTTATTCTGAGGCGTTCACTGAAAAAGCAAACTTGTTTGAAAAGCATGATAGGTTGGAGGCTTCCAGTTTGTCACAACATGTTGAGATCTCAGGTGGGAAGGTAGTACCTGACTATGAAGAATCTGGTACAAAGCTTGTTGTACAAGTGGCACATGATCAAACTAAAGAGGGAGGTGATGAAAACAAGTCAGATATGGACTATGTTGAGAAATCCCAGTTGAGAGTCTTGAGACACCCAATAGTTGCTGTCAGCAGTGAAAATGATCTTGTGAACAAGGAGCAAGTTCACGAAAATACTGTTACAGATGGTCTGATAGAAACAGTGGTCAGTGATAATCATAACATTTCCAGGGAAGGGAAGGCTGGAAGGTATGAGGTTAGGGATCATCTACCAGAGCTAAAGGAGAAAATGGGTCCAACACCTCCATCATATAATCTGGAAGTGTCAGAGACTATTCAGTTTATTGAGCAGTCATCTGTCAAACAAGAGGCTCAGGCATCTCATTTCATAGACATTGAATCTGGTTCTGCCAAAACATTGCAGAAGGATTCTACTTTGCACCTGCCTGAGATATTGCATGGTTTGCAATGGGGAGAGAAAGAAAAAGTTGCTGGATACTCACCTGCTTTTGCATGGGAAGTGGGATCTGCTAAAATCAGTTCTCAGATGCAATATCCTGCTGATGTTTCAAAAGAAAGGAAAGATGATCTTATAAACAACAGGATTTCTCCAGACCTTCTTTCCCATCTTTTTTCCAAGGATTCTGGAGAAAACCCATCTGGACTAAATCCACTCAGCAATGATGAAGTTGGTCTAAGCTTGACAATGCAGAACCATGAACCACAGCACTGGTCATTTTTCCAAAAACTGGCTCAAGATCAATTTGTCAGGAAGGATGTGTCACTTCTTTGTTAAAATATATGTATATATATACACCATAATACCCGATAGGGGTATTATGGTCATTTCACACAGTACCCGATAGGAGTACTTGTTTTTTTCCTTTTTTCCTTTTCTGTATTTATTTTATTTTATTTTTTATTTTCTTTTTTTAAGCCACATAAAAGGGGCCCACCATAGAATAACGTTGGGCCCCCCAACGGTCACAATTGTGACTGCTGGGGGCTCCCAACAATTCTATGGGAGCCCCCTTTTGGCGCACCTTTTGAGGCCCTTGTGGCCTCCCTTCCTCTCTTCTTCTTCTTCTTCTTGTATAAATAGGGGTGAACCCCTTTGTAATATGTATTCTTGTGAGCTCTCTCTCTTTCAATAGACTTTTATATTTCATGTTGTGTTGTTCCTTTGTGGACTTGGCTATTGTCTCTTTTGTTTGTTCATTGTAGGACATTGTAAGTGCTTATAGCACTCTTTGTATTTCCACATATTTCATTACATTATTCTGAGTTATCCTCCTGCTACCATGGCAGATAGTGAAGTGAACACCAGGCCTCACTATTTTATGCCATTTAAGGCTGATGGGCTCCCATTAGTCCATACTCAAGATCATAACAAGAAAGTTCCCCAGGATTCATCTATTACTGTGAGGGATGAGAACTCCAACTTGATCCATGAGTTCCATCCTTCTCCAATCACCACTACATGTGTGGTGGATAAGGATACCAAATGTGAAAAGGCTGAAGATGTTATCTCCTATTCAAATGTGACGGATAGTGAGATCTTACCAATACCGAAATCAGAGTATCAGGCATGCCTTCTTCTTCCACAGATTTGTTTGTTGGATTTTTTTTATTAGAGATGGTGCATTGACTTAATTTGCAAACTTTTTTCAATATCATGTTTAGTTTATTATTGACTTGTCCCTTCTCATCAACTATTTCTAAAAGTCTTTACCCTTGTTGACTTTTTGTAGAGAAAATAGCTTGTATAAATTTAATGAATAACACTTCCTGTGGTGCATTTGAGATGCTTCACAATGTAACTCAAGGTAGATAAATTGTCTCAGTAAAGTTGTTATATTTCCTATTCTCCAAACAAAGAAAAAAAAGTTGAACTTGGGATTATGTAGTTTATATAGAGTTGCAGCTTAGCTGTCAAGAACACTCTGCAGTAACTAAGCCTACGAGGCTCCTGATATCGTAGTCCATGGAATCCTAAATCAAATGAAACATAAGAATTGTGTATTTAGTCCACATGACACTCTTATGTGGCCCAAACATGCCTCAAAGATGGAAGAAAATTTAAGAAATTAATGGAGAATTTGTTAAGCTTCAAAAGTACAATTCTGTAGATTCATACTAAATCTGGCATTTTCCCTGTTCAAAATGACCAGAAAACCTAAATGTTGTATCACTTGATTTTCCAGAAATGTTTGTTGCATTTTTCCAGAAACATTACTTTCTTGCTTAGAATGCACTTCCTTGTCATGTTCATTCTGGCCTAAGTCACACGAACTCGGCTATAAGGTTGACGCACCAGCGTCGACACGGGTGCGGACATGGGTGCGGCTTTGGACACGGGGCGGACACTGTCAACCAAGTGTCGGACTTGGTCAACACACCGGGGCCGAGTCCGTCCACATTTTGGACTCAATCAACTTTGACCGATTCTATTTTTGTCCATTTTTTAAGGCAAAAGACGTATAAAAACAAAAAAAAATGATCTTATATATATATATATATATATATATATATATTTTAAATATATATACATATATATAGCCGTGTCCCCGTGTCCAAAATTTTTTAAATTACTCCACACCTGTGTCGCACCCACACCCGTACCCGCACCCATGTGACATAGATTCTGGCTATTTGCAATGTACAATTGTCTGCAACACATAATAAGAATTTTCACTGTATGGTGTCATCCAAACTATATTTTACAGAAAATAGAGCTCATAGACAGCTTGTGAGAAAAAGACAAGTAAAAATGACTTCCAAAGAGCTGAATTCTAGAAAATAGGGTCTGACAAATTGGGTTCAAGTAAAAAAAAAATGCCACCCAGAGAACTTCTTGCACTTTTGAAGTGTGTTTTGTGCTTATAAGGGAGTTAAATCCCTTTTGTGCCCAGTACAGAACATTTTCCTAATTATTCTTAACGAGAATGAAACCTTTCTTCCAGTTGTGCTCATACAACATGGTGTGATAGCTAAAGTTTTAGTAGAATTGATATTTTATCCACTGAATTTTTTATCTCTTGTTCCATCAAGTCATGTGGGAATATATCCTCAGCATCTACATGCTTGCTCCAGCATTATGTTTACAACCATTAATATTCACAATGTCAGATTCTCATAATATACGACTTTCATTGGTTGACTTTGAATGTTATTTCTATATTTATATTCTGTTTCTCCCTTTTGTCTGGGTGGTTGTGTTTTGTTTCTTTAAATGCAGGGTTTTGATTACATAGGTTTGACAAAACATTTAGAAATGAGAATCATTACTATCCTACTTGCAAGATTAGGTTATCCTCTACTGGCAAGTAAACAACTTGCTGCCAATGAACAGATTATAAAGAATGCTGACCTTGAAGAGCTGCGGGAACTGAGATCTGGCACTTTTGGCACTGTCTATCATGGAAAATGTAGGGGTACTGATGTTCCCATTAAACGAATTAAGAAGAGTTGTTTCACTGAGATATCATCTGAGCAAGAACACCTGGTCAGTTGTCTCTCCCTCTATCTTCCCCCACTACCCCTGCTTTTATTTCTTTAACCTATTTGTGACTGGTGAGGTCATGTTCAGGCCCATGACTTTTGGAGAGACACAGCTATTCTTTCAAAGCTCCACCATCCTAATGTTGTGGCATTTTATGGCGTTGTTAAAGATGGGCCTGGGGGAACTTTGGCCACAGTAACAGAGTTCATGGTTAATGGTTCTCTTAGGCATGTTTTACAACGCAAAGACAGGTGAATCTAATTTTTAAATAAGTTTATTATCCTGTTCGTTATCTATACCAATTGTGCAACTAAGAATGTTTTACTTGGTCTTTTTTCAATGCTCCTTGATCGACGCAAAAAGCTTATGGTTGCTATGGAAGCTGCTTTTGGTATGGGGTATCTGCATTAAAACATATTGTTCATTTTGATCTCAAGTGTGATAACTTGCTGGTTGACATGCGAGATCCTGATCATCCAATTTGCAAGGTAATGTTTACTGGTTTTCATTCTTTTCTAACTTCATATCTTGCCTACTTTTGCTTTTGATCTGTCCGATGAAATAGACAGTGTTATAAATTGTTCAATCCTGTGGACAATTCATTGATGGTATTATTGAAAAGTTAGAGTTGTGTATGACTAGGTTGGTGACTTTGGATTGTCAAAAATAAAACGAAATACCTTGGTTTCTGGTGGTGTGAGGAGAACCCTTCCATGGATGGCTCCAGAGCTATTAAATGGAACCAGCAATAAGGTCTCTGAAAAGTTATTCCGAACCATTTTTTTCTTTATTCATCATGTTGCACTTTCTTAATACAACATGGAAGAAGGATGTTAGGTCGGTTGCTGTTTTTCATCTTGGCAGGTTGATGTATTCTCTTTTGGCATTGTCATGTGGGAAATTCTAACAGGCGAGGAGCCTTATGCCAACATGCGCTATGGCGCAATTATTGGTATGCTTCCTGATAAATAACTCATCGTAAAAAGAGTTTTCTTATGTTCATGGATGCACTTTACTATTGATGGTGGTAAACGCCTTCCATTTGCAATCATTTGCAGGTGGGATTGTAAGTAATACCCTCAGGCCACCTGTGCCAAACTGGTGTGATAATGAATGGAGAGAACTAATGGAACAGTGTTGGTCACCAGATCCTGATGCACGTCCATGCTTCACAGAAATTGCTAGACGTCTACGCTTGATGTCTGAAAAGGCTGGGAGCTCAAGCAGATAGGTCAGTTGAAGCATTACAACAAATATGTGGTTGGTTTCCATCTGTTATCTCTTCCTTGGCAGCCCATAACTGTGAAAATACACTTCTGGTCTGTAGCCAATATCCATGGTTGGTAATTTACTTATGTAATATCACACCAGCGGCTGCACTTTCTCACTGCTATTTAGTTCTCATGTTAATTTTGCTGATTATATAATGTGCACTATGTAAAATTTGACACACAGAAAATGACTGAGATTGTTGGGAGATAGATCTTGATTGTTTACTGTGTAAGGTCTGCACATAAAAAACTGCTGACACCATTAGCAGATAGGTTTGCCTAGTGAGTGCTATCTTTTACTGTACTGTCTGCACATTATAATTTCATTATTGGTTGTACACTAAGGTATCTAATATGTATGAGGCATTGTCAGCTGCAAACTCCATGAAGTTGTGATGTGGTCATGTTATGGTTGAATTCCATTCTTTTTTCAGATCAAATAACCTTGTTTGGCTGATCTATGAATGAGTTATTTATTATCTACCCTGATGATTGCTAATCATTTTCAAAGTTAAATAGAAGCTTAAATAGTTGTAGAATTCCTTGGAATTTTGTGAACGCATGATGTGCAACATAGATCGCATTGGTCATGAACTTAGGTTGGATTTGGTGATTATAGAATTTGTTGGATCTTGAATTGTCATCGAGGAGTATGAATTCTGAAAGGATCATCTGTTAATTGTTTTTCCACAGTTTGTAGTCATGTAAATTGAAGTTTGTTTCTAATTTAGGATGAATCTCTGGACGAATTCCTGTATAATTTTTCTTTAACCTAAGGACTCAAAATTAATTTTCTGTTTGATTCCAGCATTTCTTTTGATATTGTTGTGGTATCAAAAGTGAGCTAATCATGAGTTTCAGAATTTTTGTGTCACGGATCTTGATTGGTGATTCCATCCGAAAAGTAATTTGGGGCCCCCATAGGGAGTAGGAACATGAATGAAATGGGAGATTGAATTGTAGTAGTTATAAAGAATCAAGGTTTTTAATTTCTATATTGTGTTGTTTGGGACAGGAATTATCAGAATCCTAAAAATATGGATGGAATCCACATCAGCCAATTCTTTCAATTCCATTTTGATGCAATGATCAGGATCGCTCTTGAACCCCACAAAATCAATATTCTAGCTAAAAAATGAATTACCTTCGAAAACAAGAATTAATGGAAAATAACTGAAATTATAAGAAAAATAACTAAAAATCATCAATATCATTCATCAAGCTCCCTTTCTGTCTCTACAATAAATATTTTATCCATTTGACCTTGTAGCCTTTGCAACGACTGCAGGTTTGGCTGAAATACCTTATCAAGAATCTGCAGTTGCTCACCTAGTCACACAACCATTTGTTCCACCGCATCAAGGTTGGAACCAAGTTGAGCCACCATGGATTTAGAGCAAACTAATCTTTCTGTCAACAGATAATTCGACTGTAGAACCAATGATGAAGAAGCTTGGGCCATGACTGAAGGTGAGACTTGTTGGCAACACTTTATGTATCTGTGGCGCAGCTGGTGTAGGCGGGACCAACAGTATGGTAGGCATAGGAGAGGTTAGTGGCAAAGCTCCACCTATGGAGACTGCAGCCGAACCCATGACCATCTCGCCTTTCACTATCTGAAATCCATGTTCAATGGACATAGCCAACAATGCAATCAATTGTGCGGGACTTGAAGCTAAATGTGCAGCTAAATGTGCTCTGACACCAAATTGACACAGACTAAACCTTGGACCTGTGTTGGCACTTAGCAAAATCACTAAGCAAGCCTAAACGTGTGGGGCAAGGTAATGTAGGCACATGTCAATGGCAAATGACTAATTTGTGGCATGCACAAGGGGTTTGTCGAAGAGCAATGCAAAGTCTAGGGGCACTCGTTGAACGAAACATTTACGTGAGGGCAATAAAGGGTAATTCACATGACTTGTGCATCAACAAGCACCAAACATGCACGTGGTCACTTGCAAGCATGCACACTCATCCAACCCAACACACGCACAAGCATCACAAGGCAATAGGGGACCGCAAGTGTAACACCCTGATCTGCGACCTCGAGAGTCCGAGTTCAGTTGGTATTACTTCACAAAGTGAAAGAGTACAAAGTTCACACAGAGAAAATATGACAATTTTTTTTTATTTCAATAATCATTTTTCTTACAATGTTTATCATTCATAACAAAAGTAAATAAGAGATACTTTATTGTTCAATGACATGAAAGTAAAAACTACCAAATACTCTGTTGAAGAAGAAGTTGATCAAGTCTTGTCTGTGCTAGTGTGCCTGGAACCTATAGTTGTAATTAACAAGGGAGTGAGTCTACAACCTAGTTAGAATCATTATAAACAAATAAATACTTAAACTTACAACTGTAGTGGGCTCTAAGCCCTTAGTCTTAGTTTAGTTTCGACACACCACACAAGTTTGTATATTTTAATTACCCCATATTAATTTTTGAATACTCTTAAAATCAACTATCCCTAGGTCGATTATACCGGTAATAGCCGTCTATGGGCGTAGCAACTCACGTAGAATACTCTAATTCTACATTGTTGGTCAGACAATGAACCATACACTTCTAGTGGTCTCCGGACCACCAGGCACTACAGTGAACCACCACGAGGACTCCACCGGTAGCTAGCAGGGAGCTCAAACTGTTAATATCAGTATGGTTCATGTTACATCCTAACCATGATAGTTATCAACCATCTATGATCCTCTAGAGTCTCAAACCCAGTGTGAGTGTAATCTTGGGTCATGACTAAGTTCAACACATTGAACCACATTCTCAAACTCATAATTTACTCGTTTTCTCACGAGTGATGTCGTGAACTAATCACAACGAATCTTATTCTTAAATCTCATGATGACCTTAGGACTCACATACATCTCTCACTAAGCATGCAATGACGTAGTGTCTCTATATCATTAAATCACCGACGACCCACTCTCCATGGTGGTTGCACTCTTGCTACGAACCAGGTAGCCCTTGCCACAAGTCGCCACTTCTGAGATTTAAGGGATTCTGCATGCTGATCTCAAAATATTCATTCATACAACATGAATAGAATAAATGAGATTTCAATCTAAATATAATCTCATCACAATGCATGATATTAATAAGCACATAGACATGTGTTCACAAATATAATCTCTTTCCAACATGCATGACAAATCATAACTAACATGTATATCACAACACGCATGTATATGAATTCAACTCATAATGTCAAGCATGAAAATTTTAGGCATGTCATGATCTTACTCATAAATTATCATGCTAATCATATTCATTTATAATATTACAATAACATACAACGTAAAATGTTTATTTACTTCTAAAATTACTCATAATATCCCTTACCTCAAGTAAGAGCATTGTGCTTTCACCGCAATTGAGTCTCAAGGTGCTCTAACAATAGGATTTGGTCATTACATAAACATGCTCGCATGAATGCACATAACTTCTTGCAGAATTATCAAAATACTCCTCTCGAATTGACTTATGAAACATCGATTTTTTGTCACTAATTTAACCAAAACTAATGGATAAGTAGATTTCTCTCTTTGATACAAGTTCATTGCACTAAATCTCACTCAATTCTGAGTTCGGGGTGTAAAGTTATGCCCATCTTACCAAAATAGATCTTACGCATCCAAATAGGTACTATGGTCATTTCAGATTTTAGTACAATTCGAGACTATCTTACGATCTGATCTAAATCCATTTATGATCTGGATTCAATCATGTCTGCTTGGATCCAGGTTCATTACTCATCTGGATCTAGAACAGTCTAACTGGATCGAGAATGGTCTGATTGGGTCCAGACTTTGGCCGTTAGGCTGGGCAGCTTGGCGTGTTGTGGGTTTGCGATGCATTCTATGTCTGTGATAGAGTGATAGAAAGGCTTGCAGTGGTAAGAAAGACCATCGCTCTGCACTGGTTTATTGAAAAAAGTAAGCCTGTGACAAATTGGTATGAGAGTAGAAAGATTCAGAGACCATGTTCTTCATTATCTACGACACTGAAAATGACAACGATGGTTTATCTTGGTTACGTAATTTTGAATAGTTGAAGTGTGGTTGATTGACCATAGATGCAGGATGTTGGTAGGATGGTATGAAATATCTTGTCGATGATAAGTAGAAGTGTAAGGTTGTTATTCAGTTGGCTAAGAAAACATAGATAAGCTAAAGATTCCTACCAGTTGTGTGTTAGGCTTACAGGTGGAGCGTGGCATTTGCCTGTACATGTAAAGAATGCACATTGGATTTGGCTGGATGGATTTGCACCTTTAGGTATAAGAGACTCAACTAAAGTTCTAGATTCTCTTCCAAGATTGAGGGTTAGCGGAGTGCCCATGTTGAGCATAATACCCGTTGCTTTGGTTCTTTGAGTTGGCAGATCCTCAATGGATTATGTATACAGAAAAGTGGTTGTTCGTGGCTTGTTGGTTCTGGTGGAAACGTTTTGCTGTCTCTATGAGAGAGTACAACGTGCTAGTTTCGGAAGGGGGTGCAGTATTGGGGCAAAGTGCCATTGTGAGGATGAGTGTCTAAGAAGACACTTTGAAGGACCAGATTGAGGTGATACGTAAGCAGGTGTCTCCTACTTGAGGATTAGTTTGAATCATTGAAAACTACAAGTTGGTGTTTAAGGGAGTTGATATCTCTGCGACACGCATTGGTGGTCATCTTTCTCTGCGAGGACCACAGAGGACTTGGAATTTCCCTTGCTTGGGTTGAAAGGCACTCCATCAATGAGCATCAAGATGACAAGTTTGTCGTGCGGGCGAGGATGACCCGTTTGTATTTGAGACTGTATTGGGGTTTCACAAGAAGAGAATGCTCGATATTGATAAAGCAAAAGACTATTGTCTAAGTGATCAAAGATGCATTAAAGGTATACGACTTGACGTGTTAAAGGTTGCGACGATGGTGGATGCAAAACATAACAAGTTGAGTAGGCTGAAGGAAAAAAGTAAACCAAAGATATGTACAAAGAGACACTGACATATTAATGAAGACTGTGTTTTTACTTGCACCAGCATTATCGATGATGACAATGGTTTTGGGTGGGGGAGAATGTCTCGAGCTTAGATTTCAGAATGAGGCATGTGCAGTGCGAAGCTCTATTGAGTGAAAAATGCATCGAGTGTAGGAGTGCGCAGTATGCATTCACTTGATCGGTGACGTACGGTAGTAGCACAACATGCGATAGACATCAGTATCGTCTTTATTACATCACTATATAGCGGCACAGACATGAAGTGTTAGTTGGTTAAGCAGTGCTAGCAGATCAAAGGATGCTGCCTTTGAATATTTGGTTAAGGACCTCTCAACTTGCAATAATTTTCATGCATAGCGGTTGGATGCACGGGGATGCATGTGGGTTAAGGCTAATTCCCCCAAGAATCACCTTAGGTGGTTCCAACCGAGTATGGTGACTTGGGGCTAGGCGAGTGAATGCCTATGCACTGACGAAAGAGTATGGATGGTGCTCTTCGTTATGGTGTTCAATCATCAACTGGTCTTTTGACTGGGAGCTGCAAGATCTTGTTCTTTTGGTGGCGAGGTTTTGCTGTGTCGTACGCATGGAGTCGCAATACGCTTTATGGCACGCAAGGTTAAGGCAAAATTTGTGCCTCTTTCGAAAGTGATAGCTGGTATGGGACAATTATGCACTAAGCGACATGAACTATATGAAATGCACATTTAGAAATGTGCTTAATCAGCTTCCGTTAAGTAGTTGCGCACAGGGTGGTGAGCAAGGCCAATGAAAATGGTTCAATACATGAAAAGATGTTGGTATGTGGCCTTTAGCCGTTAGGCTAGCCACCTTGGACAGCTTGGCGTGTCTCGGGCTTGCGATGCATTCTATGCCGTGACAGGGCGATAGAAAGACTTGCGACGGTAAAAAGGATCATCGCGCCGTACTGGCTGGCTTATTGAAAAAAGTAAGCCCGTGACACTGTCAGTCATATAACTAATTCCAAAGAGTTAATGAGATTTGGGATGTCAACGGGTCGGATTAACCCATTGTCTGACCCAAATTCGAATCTGATAAGTAAGATTTGGTAGCCAAATCCAGATCCGATTAAAAATCATATTCAAGTTTGCATTGAAATCCAAATCTAAATCCTAGTAAATTCAAAAACCGATTAAGTGTAAATATCATGTTTTAGGCTAGTTGGATTCGGATTCAGTTTTATCATATTTTCATCCTATTATGAATCCAATTAGGTCAGATCCAATTAAGTCAGATTTGGTAATACCTAAATCCAGATCTGATTAAATATCAGATTCAGATTCGTATAGATTTTGCTTTGAAATCCAAATCTAAATCTTACTAAAATAAGAAACCGATTAAATGTAAATATCATGTTTTATGCTCGTAGGATCCGGATTCAGTTTTATCATTTTTTCATAGGATTCCGAATCCAATTAGATCAGATCTAATTAAGTCAGATTCTGTAATGCCTAAATCTGACCCGTTGATATCCCTAAATGAGATTTTTAGATGGGACAGGATATACATGTGCCCGCAAGCAACTATGACAATTTTTTTTTTTGTGCAAACTATTGGTAGCCCATCTAAGTTCAGACACAAGTAGAACAAGACTCAAACCTGATTTGACATGATGATACTGGGTTCGAGACCGGGTTTAATCGGACCCATCATACAAATACCATACCTCAATTCTATAAGCAGCGGTGGGACCAGGCTCGTTGTCTTTTCATGGCTGCATTAAAAACGGGTAAGAACAAAACCGTGTGGGGGTCTGAAAAGACGTTTTTTTCTGGTTTGACTTGACAAAAAAAGGGAAGCAAAAGAAAACCAGTCAAAAGGGCAACTGAGGGAAGCTTCATCGCGCTTTCCTTACAATAATGAAAGCTAAAAAAAAAATTGAATAAGTTGAAAAAATAAGTCTCTAGGTTGGTGAAGATGACATGGTGTGAGGCTTTCTCCTTGTATTTCCTCTCAACTACAAGGAATGGTAGATGTTGGACGAGGCTTGGCAGGTTGAGAACAAAAAGGACCCATAGAACAATTGTTACTTCCATTTTATTAGCTTTTCTGTCCGTAAGAAGGAAGACAATCGCTCTGATTGTGTGAGCAGAAGAAGGGAAAAATAATGGCGAAGAAGAAGTGCATGGTGGAGGAGGCAGCAGACTCATCAATGATGCCATCAAAGCTGGGTCCGTTTGAGTTTGAGGTGTTTTTAAAGTTTTAGAGGGAAGGACACCCGCAACGGCTTCACGAGCCACCTCTATCAATGACTGCAACAGCATGGCATATCAGCCTTCATAGACAGTGATATAGACAACATTGCATCAACTCCCAAATTCTATAATCAAGATGGAAACAAGTTTTTTCGTGCTTGACCCGGAGCTGGACACTAGACAACCCTCTTTCCATCTTCATGAGGCCTACATTGCAGCAACTTTCTGAAGTTTCAAAGAGAAAAAACAGATGAAAATTAGAAAGGACAGTCCATTATGGGTGCTGAGATATGATTTCTTTGGTGGGCGTTTAATGGGAGGGATATATAGTCTATTACACTTTGTAAAAGCATTCTGGTTGCCACCGACCACCACCACCTTGTGGACCTCATGATTTCAGCCATCCTTTTCTGTTTTCCTTTTTTTTTTCTTTTACGACATTATGAAGAATTTGAACGCCATCAATCATAGCATATTTGTATTGATTAGTGAGATGTAAAGTATAAAAATTGTCAGCTACAATAATAGTTGGGAACCATCTTCCCTATTTGTTCAAGATTTTTTTTTTTACTTACATTTCCCACCTGACATCGTCGGGTGGGTTTTACATAATCTCTCTCAATCACCACACTACACTCTTTATTCACTTCAACCACGCTGATCTCAATGACATTCCTAATATTCGTCACCTTGGTCTTAATATTTGCAAGAAACCTTCTATTCTAACTATTAAACTATTAAGACAACAAATAACTTCTGAATAATGTGCTCTGTCACACTTTTCTATATCGATTTCTCCAACAAGTCTCAAGAATAAATGTGCACTCATCACAATTGATCCAAAACTTAAAGAACTCAAAAGGAATGAGACCCTTCAGATAATCAGAACATAAGGAGAAGAGAATAAGCTTGTTGTAGGAAGTTGTTGTTGACAACACCTTCAGATTAAAATTAGATCCCAAAATATTGACAAAGGTTCAGCCACAAAGGCACAGTCAAGACAACATAATCAATGAAACTTCCCCTTACGATGATTAGAGCAAGTAAATATATTGCTAGGATCAACAACTTCAATAAAGCACACCTTTCTATAAATTCATTAAACTTCACGCAACAAGATTATCCTTAATCCCTCTCATTGCGTTAAAATCCTCTGTGGCCACAACTGGTTATCATAAAGCAGCAATATATCCTTGATGCTACATGTCTAAGTTGGGGTTCAGGTGGAAGGTAAAAACCCAACACCTAAAATTTCTATTTGGTATAAAAACTAGTAGAATCAGCCTATAAGCAGTGATTACAGACCATAGTCAGCTGAACCTGAAGGGCCCTGTTATTCCAAAGGCAAGCAAATCTACAAAACTAGTAATTTATAACACCACTAAAGGAGAATAATTCTCGTATCTACAAAGAATAGGGAGAAACCACTAATCTTTTAGCTGAAAAATATCCTTTAGCAGTGATTACAAAGAATAAAAGCTAGTTCTGGTTTGTGAAGCTGCAGTAAATGACAAAGCACTCATTGGGCTGCCCCATTGCCCAACCCGCACACATTCCAACTTAAGAAACACATCGATCATGAGAATCTACCATACTCACAATCCTTACATGGGCCTATGCACAAACAAAAACAAATTTTCACATTGGTCAAACTCCAAGTTTGATAGGCAACCTCTGTCCACTGCATTATCATGGTGAGAGGCTTTCTCCAGGCTTGGCAGGTTGAGAACAAAAAAGACCCATAGAGCAATTGTTACTTCTGTTTATTAGCTTTTCTGTCCATAAGTTATATCTGTAAAACCTCCAAAACAAGTGTAAACTTATCCATTAAAAGTAACAGAAATATATGCACATATATTGCACTCAATTTGATGATATTTTAATCAATCTTTTCTGCCACCAATTTTCTTGTATCGTGTTACCCCATTGTGGATTAAAGCACTAAAGTTGAGTCATTTTCCTTTTCCTTTTGGGTGATTTCTCTTCACCCACCTTATTCAGTGTGCTTAATTCTTTCCTAGCTATCAATAAAATCCTTTTATACTCTCTGCCTCAAAAAATAAAAAATAAACAAAAAATAAAAAAACACTGAATTTGGGATGGGTGTTTATGCACCAGCTAGCACAATCAGGCTCATTATGCTGCATTTATAGTAGCAGGCCTAGATGCTTACAAGAAAAGGAGTGAACTTTAAGTTACCTCTTCATATTTACCAAGAAATTGAGAACAATGTCTTGCAAACTGCGGAACTGGAATAGGTAAATTTAAAGTTGCAGCACTTCTTTTGAAGTGTTAGATTTAAGCATGCAGGTCTAACCCCAGAGTTGGTGTTTGTGACAAATATCTTCATTTTTTGTTCAAAAAATTACAAAAAAAAACAATTTTTACCTTATCCCAATAAAAAGGCAAAAATTGGCAGAAACTATTTTCAAGAAATTTATTTTATTAAAAAATTATTTTTAATTAATTTGATTGGTGAATGAAACATGAGATAAATAAAAACTTGAAAAATATTGGCATTATTATCCCATTCTAATAATTTGTCACCGTGGATGCAACCCACTTCCACTTCAATCTAGTAGGTCGTGGTGGGCCCATGCTCATTGACTTCTGGTAGCAGCATTGGCTTTTAGAAAAAACTGTACAGGCAAAAGAGTGATGGACCAAAGTAATGTGCAAGCTGCAAACACGTATTCCACGGGTCTGACACAATGGTAAGACTGAAGCAAGAGAAAACAAGTGCAAGAAAGAGAAGGAAAGCTTCCTTGTGCTTTGCTTTTCAACAATGAAATTGTCCAGCCAAAGCTAAAAAGACTCTACATGCCATGTTGCCTATTTTCGATCGATCTTTCAAAATGAGACATATACAAGGCAGAGCTTTATTGAATGAAAAATACATCGAATGTAAGAATGCACAGTATGCATTCGCTTAATCGATGACATACAATGGTAGCACAACATGAGATAGGCATCAGTATCATCATTAGTACATCGATGTGTGGCAGCACAAACATGGAGCCTTGTTTGGTTAAGCAGTGCTAGCATATCAGAGGATGTTGTCTTTGAAGACTTGATTAAGGACCTCTCGACCTGCAAGAATTCTCACGTGTAGCGGTTGAATGCACCAAGGTATGTGTGGGTTAGGGCTAATTCCTCCAAGAATCACCTTAGGTGGTTCAAACCAAGTATGGTGACTCAAGGCTAGGTGAGTGAATTTCTAAGCACCAACAAATGAGTCTGGATGGTTCTCTTCTCTATGATGTTCAATTACCAATTGGACTTAGGACTGGGGGCTGCAAGGTCTTATTCTTTTGGTGTTAAGGTTTTGTTGTGCTGTGCACATGAAGTCGCAATACGCTTCATGGCATGCAAGGTTAAGGCAAAGTTTGTGCCTTTTTTGAAAGTGATAGTTGGTATATGACAGTTATACACAAAGCAGCATGAACTATATGGAATGCGCATTTAAAAATGCGCTTGATCAGCTTTCGCTAGGCTGCTGCGCACGGGATAGTGCGGAAGGCCAATAAAAATGGTTCAGCACTTGGAAAGGTGTTTGTACGAGATCTTTGGTCGTTAGGCTGGGCAACTTGGCGTGTCATGGGTTTGTGATGCATTCTATGTCTGTGACAGAGCGATAGAAAGGCTTAGATCGGTAAGAAGGATTGTCGCACCACACCGGTTTATTGAAAAAAATAAGCCTGTGACAAATTGGTATAAGAGTAGAAAGATCCAAAGAGACTTTGTTCTTCATTATCTACGACACTGAAAAGGACAACGATGATTTATTTTGGTTACGTAATTTTGAATAGTTGAAGTGTGGTTGATTGACTATAGAAGCAGGATGGTATGAAACATATTGTCGATGATAAACAGAAGTGTAAGATTGTTATTCAGTTGACTAAGAAAATATAGATAAGTCAAAGATTTCTACCAGTTATGCATTAGGCTTACAGGTGGAGCGTGGCGTTTGCCTGTACATACAGAGAATGCACGTTGGATTCTGCTTGATGAATTTACACCTTTGGGTATAAGAGACTTAACTAAACTTCTAGATTCTCTTTCAAGATTGAGGGTTAGCGAAGTGCCCATGTTGATCATAATACTCGTTGTTTTGGTTCTTTGAGTTAACAAATCCTCAATGGATTATGTATGCGAAAAAAGTGGTTGTTCGTAGCTTGTTGGTTCATGTGAGAATGTTTTGCTGTCTCTATAAGAGAGTACAATGTGCTGACTTCGGGAGGAGAGTGCATCATTGGGGTAAAGCGCCATTGTGAGGATGAGTGTCCAAAAATACACTTTGAAGAACCACATTGGGGTGATACGTAAGCAGGCGTCCCCTACTTGAGGACTAGTTTGAATAATTGAAACTGCAAGCCGGTGTTTAAGAAAGTTGATATCTCTGCAACACGCATTGGTGGTCATCTTTCTCTATGAGGACCACGAAGGGCTTGGAATTGCCCTTGTTTGGGTTGAAAGGCACTCCATCAATGAACATCAAGACGACAAATTTGTCATGCAGGCGAGGATGACCCGTTTGTGTTTGAGACTGTATTGGGGTCTCACAAGAAGAAAATGATCGATATTGATAAAGCAAAAGACTGTTGTCTAAGTGATTGAAGATGCATTAAAGATTTGAAACTTGACGTGTTAAAGCTTGAAATTATGGTAGATGCAAAACAGAACAAGTTGAGTAGGTTGAAGGAAAAAAGTAAACCAAAGATATGTACAAAGGGACAATGGCTTTCAGTGAAGACTGTGCTCTTACTTGCACCAACATTATCAAGAACGACAATGGTTTTGGGTGGGGGAGAATGTCCCGAGCTGAGATTTCAGAATGAGGCATGTGCAGTGCAAAGCTCTATTGAGTGAAAAATGCATCGAGTGTAGGAGTGTGCGGTATGCATTCACTTGATCGGTGACATACGGTGGTAGCACAACATGCAATAGACATCAATATCGTCATTATTACATTACTGTGTAGCGACACAGACGTGGAACATTGGTTGGTTAAGCAGTGCTAGCGGATCAGAGGATGTTGCCTTTGAAGATTTTGGTTAATGACCTCTCAGCTTGCAATAATTCTCATGCGTAGCGGTTGAATGCACGAGGATGCATGTGAGTTAGGGCTAATTCTCCCAAGAATCACCTTAGGTGGTTCCAACCGAGTATGGTGACTCGGGGTTAGGCTAGTGAATGCCTATGCACCAACGAATGAGTCTGGATGGTGCTCTTCGCTATGGTGTTAATTCATCAACTGGTCTTTGGATCAAGAGCTGCATGGTCTTATTCGTTTGGTGGCGAGGTTTTGTTGTATAGTGTGTATGGAGTCGCAATACGCTTTATGGCATGCAGGGCTAATCCAAAGTTTGTGTCTCTGTCGAAAGTGATAGCTGGTATAGAATAATTATGCATTAAGCGACATAAACTATATGAAATGCATATTTAGAAATGCGCTTAATCAGCTTTCGTTAGGCAGCTACACACGGGGTGGTGTGCAAGGCTAATGAAAATGATTCAATACATTGAAAGGTGTTGGTATGCGGCTTTTAGCCGCTAGGCTAGCCAGCTTGAGCAGCTTGGCGTGTCACGAGTTTGTGATGCATTCTATGCCCGTGACAGAGTGATAGAAAGACTTGCGGCAGTAAGAAGGATCATCGCGCTGCATTGGCTTATTGAAAAAAGTAAGCTCGTGACACTACCAATCATACAACTAATTCCAAAGAGTCAATGAGATTAGAGATGTCAACGGGTTGGATTAACCCGATGTCTGACCCGAATTCAAATCTCATAAGTAAGATTTGGTAGCCAAATCAAGATCCGATTAAAAATCATATTCGAGTTTGCATTGAAATCCAAATCTAAATCCTAGTAAAATAAAAAACCTATTAAGTGTAAATATCGTGTTTTAGGTTGGGTAATACATAAATCCAAATCTGATTAAATATCGGATTCAGATTCGGTATAGATTTTGCATTGAAATCCAAATCTAAATCTTACTAAAATATGAAGTCGATTAAATGTAAATATCATGTTTTATGCTGGTAGGATCCGGATTCAGTTTTATCTTTTTTTCATCGGATTCCGAATCCAATTAGATCAGATCTAATTAAGTCAGATTCCGGAATGCCTAAATCTGACCCGTTGATATCCCTAAATGAGATTTTTAGATGCGACACGATATACATGTGGCAGCAAGCAACTATGACAATTTTTTTTTTGTGCAAACTATTGGTAGCCCATCTAAGTTCAGACCCAAGTAGAACAAGACTCAAACCTGATTTGACATGATGATACTGGGTTCGAGACCGGGTTTAATCGGACCCATCATACAAATACCATACCTGAATCCTAAAAGCAGCGGTGGGACCAGGCTCGTTGTCTTTTCATGGCTGCATTAAAAACGGGTAAGAACAAAACCGTGTGGGGGTTCTGAAAAGATGTTTTCTTCTGTTTTGACGTGACAAAAAAGGAAAGCAAAATAAAACAAGTCAAAAGGGCAACTGAGGGAAGCTTCCTCGCGCTTTCCTTACAATAATGAAAGCTAAAAAAAAAAAATTGAATAAGTTGAAAAAATAAGTCTCTAGGTTGGTGAAGATGTCATGGTGTGAGGCTTTCTCCTTGTATTTCCTCACAACTACTAGGAATGGTAGATGTTGGACTAGTCTTGGCAGGTTGAGAACAAAAAGGACCCATAGAACAATTGTTACTTCCATTTTATTAGCTTTTCTGTCCGTAAGAAGGAAGACAATCGCTCTGATTGTGTGAGCAGAAGAAGGGAAAAATGGCGAAGAGGAAGTGCATGGTGGAGGAGGCAGCAGACTCATCAGTGGTACCATCAAAGCTGGGTCCGTTTGAGTTTGAGGTGTTTTTAAAGTTTTAGAGGGAAGGACACCCGCAACGGCTTCATGAGCCACCTCCACCAACAACTGCAACAGCATGGCATATCAGCCTTCATAGACAGTGATATACACAACATTGCATCAACTTCCAAATTTAATAATCAAGATGGAAACAAGTTTTTTGGTGCTTGACTCGGAGCTGGACACTAGAGAACCCTCTTTCCATCTTCACGGGGCCTACATTGCAGCCAACTTTCTCATGTTTAAAAGAGAAAAACAGAAGATAGTTAGAAAGGACAGACCATTATGGGTACAGTGATAGGGTTTCTTTGGTGGGCGTTTAATGGGAGGGATAAATAGTCAATTACACTTTGTAAAAGCATTCTGGTTGCCACCTACCACACCACCTTGTGGACCTCATGATTTCTGCCATCTTTATCTGCTTTCCTTTTTTTTTTCTTTTACGACATTTTGAAGAATTTGAAGGCCAATCAATCATAGCATATTTGTATTGATTAGTGAGATGTAAAGTATAAAAATTGTCAGCTACAATAACAGAAAGGCTGTTAATTCCATAGGGTCCTTCATCAATGTCTATATATATATATATATATATATATATATATATATATATATATATATATATATATATCCTTTTCTGGTTTTTAAAAGCATAGTATTTTAAGCTTTTTTCACATCTAACACCATAGATGTGAGCTCTAGGTTTTGCTTAGTGGGAACAGGCGTTTGGATCACCGGAATCTGACCTGTATGCACAGGTTTGGGTGATCCAAAGTCAATGGCTATGAACGCATCGATTTTTTTCAGCTCATAAAAAAATATTTTTTCATTCAATATATATATATATATATATATATATATATATATTACAACCTAGCCACTTGTTTATATTGGGATTTAATTGGGAAAAAAACTATTTGCTTGAATGCCTTGCAAGATAGAGTCTACTTCATGTTCCATAAATAGTGCATAGGACAACATCATTTAATACGCTTTATCATGTTTAAGAATTTTTTGTTTTGTTCTTTATAGGCAAGCTAGGTTTAGAAAGACCCCACTAGTTTTACATCACACAATTGGGATTTGAACTTGCAACGTCCCAACACAAGGTGACGTGCACTAACTTTCATTAACTCAATTCCGCAGAAAAGTCATGTGAGAAACTATTTTGTCAAAATTTGCAAAAAATTGGCAGAAACAATTTTCAAGAAATTTATTTTATCGAAAAAATTTATTTTTAATTAATTTTATTGGTGAATAAAACATGAGAAAAATAAAAAGTTCAATTTCTCACAAAAATAAAATCTGCATGCTTGCAACTAATTTCAAAGAGTGGATGAGATTAGGCATGTCAATGGGTCAGATTAACCCAAATCTGACCTGAAATCAATTCTGATTAAAAGTCAGGTATCGATTTTGCATTGAAATCCGTATCCAAATCCTAGTAAAATCAGAAACCGATTAAGTGTAAATATTATGTTTTAGGCTAATCGGATCCAGATTCAGTTTTATCTTTTTTTCAACCGATTAAGTGTAAATATTATGTTTTAGGCTAGTCGGATCCAGATTCAGTTTTATCTTTTTTTCAACCGATTCTGAATCCAATACGGCCAGATCCAATTAAGTCTAATTTGGTATAGATTTTGCATTGAAATCCAAATCTAAATCTTACTAAAATCTGAAACCGATTAAATGTAAATATTGTGTTTTAGGCTGGTAGGATCCAGATTCAGTTTTATCTTTTTTTCATCCCATTTTGAATCCAATTAGATCAGATCCAATTAAGTCAGATTCGGTAATGCCTAAATCTGACCAGTTGACATCCCTAAATGAGATTTTTAGATGGGACAGAATATACACGTGGCAACAAGCAACTATGACACTTTTTTTTTTTTTTTGCAAACTTTTGGTAGCCCCCAAGCAAAACCTGATTTGCCACGATAATACTGGGTTTGGACCCAAGTAGAACGAGACTCAAACCTGATTTGCCACGATAATACTGGGTTCGGACCCATCATAAAAAAAGCATACCTGAATCCTGTTAGCAGCGGTGGGACCAGGCTCTGGAAACCGTGTCAAAACGTGTCAAAAGGGAAACTGAGGGAAGCTTCCTCGCGCTTTCCTTTCAATAATGAAAGATAAAAAAAAATTTGTATAAGTAGAGGTCGTCCAATAAAAAAAAACAGCAGCAAGGAAAAATATTAAAAGTGTCTATGTTGATGAAGATATCATGGTGAGAGGCTTTCTCCTCTCAACTACAAGGAATGGTAGATGTTGAAATAGGCTTGGCAGGTTGAGAACAAAAAAGACCCATAGAGCAGGTTGAAAGAAAGGCAAGCACTTACACGTCTTTGGATTTATATCAACATCCTCAAGGAAATAAATCAATTTTCGAAAAGATAGAACAAGAAAAGTCTTTCGAAAAGTCTTCAACAGGAAAGTCTTCGCACGTCTTCTTTTAAACAAGAAAAAATCAATACAAAAAAAAAACTCATTCTGGAGAAATTAACTCAAAATAAGGCAAGACCCCACAATATCAAAGAGCACAGTGAAAGAAAGCCTCAAACTCAAGATAACTTGGAGTTAAAATTTTTGCCATTCAAAGCAACAAGACCGATCTATCTCATAAAGCAAGAATCATTCATTCAAGGAAATTGAAGAGACTGTTATTATTAATGTTGCCAACGTATGGCCATCAAATAATGAAATGAAAAACACGCCCAAGGCAATCCTTCATGTTCTTTGTGCTGACAGAAACGAAAAGAAAAACCTGCATGTTTTGGAAAAAAATATTAATCAAGGATTATCATCCTCTTCCCCTTATAAATCTTTTGATTCTCATCTTGCTAAATTCAACTTCTTCAGCCTGTATAAAGTATGTGAGAGAACAAAAAAAAAAAACAAAGTACATTATGAATGTAGGTCACATTGATGGACCACGTTACATACTTCTGTTTTTTCTCTTTTTCTATTATTTTTTTTCTTTAATCTGAATCGGTTGTTGAAAGTCCTATTCACTGGAGTAACAGTAGAGAACCTTCACTTGTCCATGAGCGATCCTTCAGTGAATGTTTAGAAACTGGTATAGTTTTTTATTCGGGGTAACCTTGTTGATCTGTCAAGCCAATATCCTCTCCATACCCATCCTTTGATCACAAGATCTCGCGATGGTACACGAAAACTGAAAGTTTATGATGTTGTTAAACACCCTATATCCGAGTGTCTTGTGAAGAACTAGAACTTGATAGTTTTCATGAAGCTCAACAGGAATCAAATTGGGTTCTAACTATGCAGAGGAGATGAATGCTCTACTTAGAGATCAGACGTGGGCCTTGGTACCTCTTAATGAGTCAGGTAATTTGTTTGGGTGAATGAAAAGTAGAGTTTCTAATATAATAGATTTTTAAACTTTTTCCATGGTTGATCTTCACTGAATCACTTCCCTGATAGTCCGAGTGAATCAGTAATTTGATTTTTCTGAGCAAAGTTGATCTTCTCATTTCAAATTTTAATTTGATTTTAAATATCTAAGTTACATTTTAATTTAAATTTTATCTTTGAAGTTAAATTTAAATTTAAGTATGCAAATTCAAATTTGTTTTTTGAAACCTATATAATTTATGTTGGGTGCTTGAGTTTCTAATATATTAAATGCGAAGTTGAGTCATTTTTCTTTTTCTTTTGGGTGATTTCTCCTCACCCACCTTTTCCAGTGTGCTAAATTCTTCTTAGCTATTAATAAAATCTTTTAATACACTCTACCTCAAAACACAACAAAAAAAATAAAAAACACTGAATTTGGGATGGGTGTTTAAGCACCAGCTAGCACAATCAGGCCCATTATGTTGCATTTACAGTAGAGGGCCTAGATGCTTTGGACTTTAAGTTGGTTGGCCAATGCACAGCAGAAAACTCATTTTCACAGTGGTCATCAAACTCCAAGTTTGATAGACAACCTTTGTCCAACGCATTATCTAAAGGCTTGATATCCTCTCTTTTTGCACAAGTGATTTTTTTTTACTCTGAACCAACACATTTGGAATGAGTTCCTATAGAGTGGTCCTCCCCATCAAGTGACCATCCAAGAATCTTTGACATGGACGCCCTTTCCTTGATTGGATCTTATACTACGACTACTATTTTACATAAGGGACTAAAGCCCATTGGCCCCGCTCATTGTCTTTTCATGGATGCATTAAAAATGGATAAGAAGGAAACTGTGTGGGGGTCTGGAAAGACGTTTTCTTGGGGTCTGCCGTGACAAAAAAGCAAAGAAAAAGAAAACAATCCGAAAGGGAAACTGAGGGAAGCTTCCTCGCGCTTTCCTTTCAATAATGAAAGATTAAAAAAATTGTATAAGTTGAGGTGGTCCAATAAAAAAACAGCAGCAAGCAGAATAAATAAAAGTCCCTAGGTTGGTCAAGATATCATGGTGAGAGGCTTTCTCCTTGAATTTCGTCTCATGGACAAGGAATGGCAGATGTTGGTCTAGGCTTGGCAGGTTGAGAACAAAAAAAGACCCATAGAGCAATTGTTACTTCCGTTTATTAGCTTTTCTGTCCATAAGTTATATCTGTAAAACCTCCAAAATAAGTGTAAACTTATCCATTAAAAGTAACAGAAATGTATGCACATATATTGCACTCAATTTGATGAAATTTTAATCAATCTTTTCTGCCACCAATTTTCTTGTATCGTGTTACCCCATTGTGGATTAAAGCACTAAAGTTGAGTCATTTTCTTTTGGGTGATTTCTCTTCACCCACCTTTTTCAGTGTGCTTAATTCTTCATAACTGTCAATAAAATCCTTTTTTACTCTCTGCCTCAAAAAATAAAAAACACTGAATTTGGAATGGGTGATCATGCACCAGCTAGCAGGCCCATTATGCTGCATTTATAGTAGCGGGCCTAGATGCTTACAAGAAAAGGAGTGGACTTTAAGTTGGTTGGCAAATACCTCCTCCTATTCACCATGAACTTGAGAACAATGTCTACTGGGGGAACTGGAATAGGTAAATTTGAAGTTGCAGCACTTATTTTTGAAGTGTTTGATTTAAGCATGCGAGTCTAACCCCTGAGTTGGATACATGTGACAAATGGATAGCCCATCTAGGTTCAGATCCAAGTAGAACCAGACTCAAACCTGATTTGACAAGATGATACTGGGTTCGGACCCGGGTCTAATTGGACCCATCATAAAAAAAACCATACCTGAATCCTATAAGCAGCAGTGGGACCAGGCTCGTTGTCTTTTCATGGCTGCAATAAAAATGGGTAAGAACAAAACCGTGTGGGGGTCTGGAAAGACGTTTTCTTCTGGTCTGAAAGCAAAAGAAAACAAGTCGAAGGGAAACCGAGGGAAGCTTCCATGCGCTTTGCTTTCAATCATGGTATAAGTTGAGGTGGTCCAAAAAAAAAAAACAGCAAGGAAAAAAAAGTAAAAGTCTCTAGGTTGGTCAAGATATCATCGTGAGATGCTTTCTCCTTGTGTTTCCTCTCAACTACAAGGAATGGTAGATGTTGAACTATGCTTGGCAGGTTGAGAACAAAAAAAAACCTATAGAGCAATTGTTACTCCCGACGTTTATTAGCTTTTCTGTCCCGAAGAAGGAAGACAATCGCTATGCTTGTGTGAGCAGAAGGAGAAAATGGCGAAGAGGAAGTGAATGGAGGACGAGACAGCAGACCCATCAAAGCAGGGTCGGTTTGAGTTTGAGGTGTTTTTAAGTTTTAGAGG